>NC_034590.1:170237662-170277662 GCF_900095145.1 Mus pahari
CCCCCAGGCCTTCCTAGTCACTTCAAGGATCTGTTGTCCATGCTGACATCTCTCCCTGCCTTTGAATTCTTCCACTGGGGAATATAGACACAGCATATGAACTGAGGTTCAGGGACTGGCTTGCAACATCCAGGAACTGTGGTCTGAACACTAGTGACACCCACTTGTAAAGATGCCACCCTGTGTCCACCGCTTGAGCTTTTGAGGAAGTCACGTCCACTGCCACCATTTTCCAAGGCACTCCCACCTTCCCCCAAGTCCAGACTGCCACAACCTATGTCCTGGGGGAAGGATGAAGGAGACCCACACTTGAACACAGAGAGAAATTAATATCTAGTTCATTTTCTTTTCCCCTAAAAAGGTTTTGTTTAACAGTCAAGAGAAATTTAAGTCGAAAGAAATTAATTAAAATTTAGTTTGTTCAGGACCTCGTATTTTCACAAAATCCCAAAGTAGATGCAGCTGAAAACTCTAGAAACACAGAGAACATTAGGAGACAGAAACTTGTGCAGGACACAGAGGATGACCCCCCCCAGGAACCCATACTTCTGGACAAAGAAGTGGGAAGCCAAAAAAAAAAAAAAAAAAAAAAATGCAGGTCTCCTTAAGAACAAAACAACACCCTCCCCAAACCCACCCTCAACTCTGGTGCCACAGGATGTGCCCACCCCTCCCTGCACTTCTGGATTCAAACCCTAACCCTGAGACTCACCATTTGCTGGGCCTTCTGCTTTTTGGAGGGGATGGGGGTGGGTATGTGTGTGATTTTTGAATCTTTCAAATATAAGACAAAAATACACTTTATCATCATAGATATATATATTTCACTCTCACCACATAAATACAAAAACATCCAAAGAGCCAAGACGTCCAAAACACAATTAGTAGCCAGGATTCAGTGACACCTACCCGCGTTTGAATCATTTGTTATTTTCTTTGCTATTTGCGGAGAGGGAGGGGGAGAGAGAGAGAGAGAGAGAGAGAGAGAGAGAGAGAGAGAGAGAGAGAGAGAGAGAACAAGAAATGGGAAAAAGAAAGATGAAAAATACTTCGGATGTAAATAATTTACAATAAAGTTACTTTGTTCTTTAAAATGTTTTGAGCTTGTTTCAGATAGGTGAATACATTCTAGATACTGAGGCACCTCGCACCTCGCTCTCTGGGCCTGTGGTTTTGGTTAAATTGCGAGTGGTGATGGCTCTGGGGGCTGCCCTTGCTGCGAGGGCTGGGGCTGCACCCGCGTGGTGGTAAGGGTTTTAACTTGGGATGGGATGTCTGACACCCTAGGGTTGAGAAGGGAGAGGAAGTGCTTGTCCTGTCTGCCATACAAGGAACCACTGGCACCAAGAAACTAGGACCAGTGAAGGCCAAGCCGGGCACCCTAACCTGTCCTCCAAAAAAGCAACTGCTCGAAAATTCCGGCCCTTCCTGCTTGGTGAAAAACCTTTGTAGATAGAGGGGTTTAGAAGCCGAAGCAAATATAATGCGGGCCGATTTACTTCCAACCCCGGCTACTCTGCTGTAGCTTCGCTTCGGAGAGCCTCTAGAAAGAAGCTCCTGTGACAGGAGACTGACACCGGCCACCGCGCTCTCTCCTGCGAGGAGCAGGAAGCTGTGGGCCACCGCCCTGAACAGTCCGAGAAAAGATCCCCAATCTTCTGTCATTGGCTTTTCTTGGCGTTTCCTCTTTAACTTCCTACCTAAAGTCACAGCACTCGAGAGATTTTAATTTCGCACTTAGTGCGTCCTCTAGCCCGATTTTCGTACATCTTGCCAACTCAACTATGTATGAGTATTTAAAAACAGGTAACACTTCATCTGGTTTTATGTAAAATTACTCTTGCTTTATTGCTGTTAGATCAAATTTATTACCACCTTTGCCTAACAGGACGTTTGCTTGATCGTTTCTGGGGGGTCGGGGAGCCTGCAATAATCTTCCTAAAGGGAATAAAACCCATCAACTCTGTTCTAGACAGGAGCTGAGTATGCACCAATTATCCTGAGAGGTCTAAAAATCGGGGCCAGGAATTCTCCCAAAGCCCTGGTTTCTCTGACAAGAGGGCATAGGCCCTTCTATTTAGGTCTTAAAAACCAAGAAGCCTTTTCGGTCCCTGGCGCCCTACAAACATAGTTCCTCTTGCAAATATTCATAGGAGCACTGTGCAGTGCCCCTATCCAGAGCAGGTGTCAGGACCTGGACTTAGGCTCAGTCTGTTCCTTCCCTGGCTAGCAGGGTGGGGGTTGGCTAATTCGGGTATTTCTCCCCAATTCTTTGGATCATTCCTGGATTCAGAAAGAAGCCGGGTTAGAGGGAGAGAGGAAAAGTAGAGAGAACAAAACAGCCCGAGTGAGTTGAAACCAGTAGCCTGCGCAGGGTGGGTGGGGTGCGGGATAGGGTAGGGTGCGTCAGAAACCTAGTGGGGGCCAGGAAGGCCAGCGCAGGAGCACTGGGCGCCTAACGCAGGCGAGTTCATAAATACCACCACAAGAGATGTTATAAATATAAATACAGGGTAACATTTAAAATCAGTCCAGCGCTTTTTTCTCGGCCCCTTCTTTATTGTTGGTCCGGGAGTAAGGCTCGAAGGCCGAGGAGCTCAGGTAACGGGCTGAGAGTTCTTGCAAATTCCCGGCTAGCGAACCAGCCATCGTCAACGGGGCGGAGGACAGGCGGCTGGCAACAGAGCCTAACAGCGACGGCACCGGCAGACTGAAGAGACCGTGGCTGGCAGTCGGTGCTCCCGCGTGCAGTCCTCCCGGCCCTGCAGGCCCTGGGCCGGGAGCGCCGCCCACGGCCGGCTGGTGCTGGGACGCCGCGCCCGCGGGACCCGGAGCAGCGGCGGCGGCGGCAGCGGCGGCGGCGGAGCCCGCGGCAGCGCCTGCACCCAGGGCCGGGAGGCTGGGCCCGCGCAACGCCGAGCCTAGAGCGCCAGTGGCACAGGGCGGCAGCAAGGCGGGCAGCCCGGGAGGCGACAACAGGCGACCTTGCTCCAAGAGCCGCAGCACGCTGCACGTGGCGGCGGTCTCCGACACCACCGAGCGCAGCTCCGAGTCCTTGCCCTGGTCCTTTTTCTGCTTAGTACGCCGATTCTGGAACCAGACCTTCACCTGCGCGCAGAGAGGCAGGAGGAAAAGTGGGAGAGAGCAACAGGAAAAAGCAGGGTCAAAAGCTGCAGGGTTTGGGGGGCGGGAGGGTGTGTGAGACCCTCCCCCAACCTCAGCCCTCGCCGCAGCCCCACCCCGCAGCAAAGGGTCTCAGCTCCTAATCAGCTAAAGGCTAGCGGAGCAACAGCCACCACGAGGGGGACACCACTCCACTGGACTACGCTTCCGGGTCATGCAAGCAGGCCCAGGCCAGCGCGGGGTACAAAAGCAAAGTAGTAAAAATATCCACGCCACTTGGAAAGAAAGATAGAGGTATTTCAGTGTGTTGCTGCGGTACCCATGGAAGAGTTTTGGGTTCACAAACTGGAGAATCAGCACAGGCTGAGAGCTTAAAAGCTGTGCAGAAAGCTGAAGTGGCTGGAGAACAGTGTCTCGGGCTTCCTAGATTCAGATCCTAGACTAGTGAGTTCAAATTTAGCACCAGAAAATCTACTTGCGGCTCTTAGAGGCCCCGAGGAACTGCTCCCTGCTTGTTAGTCGAAAGACAGCTGCAGACAGGCAAGGTCGGAGTGGAAAGCAGATGTCTGTGCAGCTTTCTCCACCACCTTTCTCTACTAGCTGGTTTGAAAGGTCTAAATGTTTCTTTTAATTTATACCGCCCTCCACTGCACTCTTGGAAACTTTGGAATCATGGGAGGAAGATAGGAGGCTGGGGAAGAGCAAATAAATTCCAACCCCCCCCTCCTCTTTCTGCTTCTGGCCTAGAAGGGAGGGTAGTGGCTGTATGGAAAACCCATCCTATTTAGGTTTTGAAAGCTAAACGGAGTTGACACAATTAAAAAAAAAGGGGGGGGGTTACGATGCCAACTTAAACTCAGTTTTCCCCATCTGTTCTGCCCTCAGCTCTCAGTATTCGGTCCAGATTTTAGGCCTAAAACGTTCTCCACCTGCTTCAGGGCTGGGCATGGGGAAAGAAACTAGAAAGAGAACCGACCAACCCCTCAACAACCCGGAAGGGGCAAAAACCTCCCTCTAGCACTCTGGGCCCTTAGCTCACACAGGGTCAACTGCAAAGCAGCATGGGACTTTATGGTAAGGAGAGGACCAAAAATGCAAAAAACAGAATACACAGGGTGGGCACCCAAGTCACCAGATTTGCTGCCCATCCGACTGACCCGCCCTGCCATTGGCACGGAGGACAGTGGCTCTTAGGATCCCAGAGTGCTCTGACTGGCTGTTTAAGGGGTGGGGGCGGCTAGATTTGCACAGGCAGGTTTCTGAGAGTTGGCACTGCTATCTAATTCCTGCAGAATTGATCTAGGTGCTGAGGAAAGCTAAAAGCCCCAAAATGGGGTGTTACTGGGAATATAGCCAAGATGGTATGTATCCAAACGGGGGAAAACAGCCTTTTAAAAATCTGAAGCCATCCAAAAATTCCTAAGAGGCAAAAAGAATTCCAGAAGGACAGAATAGGGGGCCCCTGGGCCAAGCCAAGGTATGCAGAAATAAGACTGGCAGATTTGTGAGCAAGGAGAGGACACGACAGTTTAATAAAGAGGAGGGAGCCTAAGACCTTGGTCCCCATTCATTCCGTTTCCTCCACGTCCCTGGGAGGTTTGGTCCAAAGCTAGGTATATTGTGAGGAAAGGCAAGCTGCCATGCTGGGGAGGGGGAGAGGAAGCCTGGTGGTGTGAGCACCTGGCAGCTGGGTACCTGGGTCTCAGAGAGATTGAGCTGCCGAGCCAACTCGGTTCTCTCCCGGCCCACCACGTATTGGCAACGCTGGAACTCCATCTCCAGCCTGTAGAGCTGCTCCGCGGTGAAGGACGTGCGTGTCCTCTTGGGCCGGTCCAGGTCCAAGCCCTTGGGCAGGATGATTTCTCGGATAGATCCCTTGGCATCTAGGAAAGGGTAGATGTCAGCCACCAGAACTCCCGCCCCCGGTTTTCTCTGCCTCCTTGACCCGAGCTAGCTAGGAACAAGTCTCCGGTAGGCTGCTGCCAGTGTATGGGGTGGCCGCAGTCATAAAGCTGAGACTTTCTGGGTGTGTGGAGGCCAAGGGGGCTAACTTCATACTGTTAACTGGGAGAATAACCAGACTGTCTTTGAAGAGTTCTCCCAGACACCGGAGGAGGAAAAAACAAACAAACAAACAAACAATTAAAAAACAAGAACAAAAAACAAAACTGAATTCCAAATAGGTAAATGCTCCTTCCGGCCTAGGGGGCCTCTGGTGTGTGATCCGAGTCCCCAGTAACCCAAAGGGGCTCTTACTGGTAACCCCACCCCCAGTGTGGTCCCAAATTGCAGGGCAGTCTGCACTCCTGTGGTCCCCACCCCTACCCCGGGTCTCCGGCCCTCTCCAGTCCAGACAGCGGAAGGAGGAGGGACTGAATGTCGGCTTGCGGGGCCTGGCTATCTGCTAGCGGGGGCGGCGCCGGCTGAAGCTGGGCCTCGGCGCCACCAATGCCCGGGAGGAGCGCACACCGCTCCTTGAGCGAGGACGAGCGAAGCTAAGAGGCGGCATCCACAGCCCTGCGACCCAGGTCGGCGGTCTCTCTAGGCCACTGAGGCCAGGCCAAGAGCGCAGCGCCAGGGCCCTTAGCCCCACCAGCTAACTGGCAGGCGCTGACCGGCGGCGGGAGGCTACGGGTCCTAGCCCACTGCTCCATCGGGTGCGCTCTGCCCTCCATGGCGCAGACGCCTGCAGGCCGGAGGACGCGCGCACGTTCCCCTGGAGGAGCTGGGTCCGAGCCCCAGCTTGGTGGCCGGTGCACAGCCACGGTCTGGGTTCCTCCCCGCAGCCGTGCTGCGGGGCCCCTCCGGGCTGCTAGGGCCCAGAAAGAGCGCTTTGAGAGGAGCCCCAGACACAGGTCCCCGCGACCGACCGGACCCAAGAAAGAAAGGGCCAACAACAACTTTCTCCCAAGTCCTCGCCAGCCCTAGGCGGCGACGCGAAGCTGCGGCAGGGGAATTACCCCGAAAAGAACGCGTCCCAAAGCCCTGCCCATCCCTACCTCGGACTAGGATCCGGCGACAGTAATCTGGGTCCGCTGAGGAATTGGATTTACTTTTGTTACAATCTTCCGAAGCGCCAGACCCGGAAAAGGCGCCCTGCGGCTCCTTGAGGAAGGCGGCCGGAAGGCTCCCCTCGGCGCCCTTGATCTCCCGGCTTTCCTTGTGCGCGTTCTTCGAGACCCTGGCGGCCTCGGTGTCCGAGTGGCACCGGACGTCCATTTTGTCTGGTTTCCCGAACATAGGCAAAAAGAAAAAACAAACAAAAACAAAAAACAAAAAACACAGAAAAGAAGGAGGGTAGGAAAAGAAGAAGCAGAAGGGGACAAAACCCCTACAACGCAGCACCTAAGCTCGGTCGCCCTCCAGAATGAATGTCCCCGCGGGGTGGCTTCGGCGACCGCGGAGGGTCAGCGCAGACAGAAGAGTGGCGCGCTGGTAGAGAGGCGGCGGGTCTTGTCCAGGATCCCGGTAGAGCAGTGGCGAGGCCGCCTTGTCAGCGTCCGCGTCCTTTGAGCACGTCCAGTGTCCCCAGCCTGGCTATCAGGTAGCGAACAGCGCAACTCCAAAACGCTGCGGCTCCGCCTGTTACTGAGACGGCCGAGTTGTGGTTGTCCGACACCCGGGGGGGACGCACACTCGCTGTTGCAATTGATTACGGGTAATTTCGCAGCCCCCACGTTTCAGTTACCTCACGAATACACTAAATTGTTTGGATAATATATCAGATCGTAATGGATGGTTTCTGTCCTTGTCCCCAATCAAGTAGGGGTTTAGCCAGTGAATAAACGGAAATGATTGGTCTTGCTTTCGGGAAACACAATCAAAGACCCACACTTCCAGAAAAACTTTTGACAAGATTCATCCTGAATTGCTAACACCATTAGCAGGCATTATTAACTTTCTCTTTGCCTTTGACCGTCCTGCTCACATACTGGCTAAAGGGGGGTTCCTCTAGACTCTCCAGATAGAGCCGGATTGGGGGTTACCCCCTCACTCCCTGTAGCTGAAGAAAGCAGTTGCCTCTGGGTGGGGAAAGAAGGGGGGAGGAGAAAAGTTTCCCCCTAAAGTCTCTCCCCCACACTCCAAAAAAGCCGAGCTTTTTCCCCAAGAGACTCCTTAACACACCTCGACGCTGACAGCCATCTTAAACTGCCGCCCCTCTTCCTGTAGCCCCAATTGGATTTTTTTCATGCCTGCACCTCCAGCAGCCCTGAGGCAGCCCATTCAAAGGGCAGCTTTGTACTCAGAGTGGGGGGGGGTGGAGGGAGGGAGGAATACGAGAGAGAGAGAGAGAGAGAGAGAGAGAGAGAGAGAGAGAGAGAGAGCAAAAAATCTCAACTGTGAGATCTGCTTCAAAAAAAAAAAAGTTTCCCCCTAGCTATTTCATTGTCTTGCTACAATGTCTTTGAGAAAAGCAACAGCCAGTAATCCAATAACAGCATTGATTAGGCCACAATGATTCAATTCAAGCGCATGGCCTTGTGCAAGGAGCTTGCTCCAGCCCTTCTCGTCACCTTGCCGGGGCAGAAGCCCTCTCCACGCCGCTCTCCCCATTCATTCCTTTATGGGAAATGCGGAGCAAAAGGAGTGAAAGATGGCAATTATCTAATTGGACTATTAACAAACAGTCCTCTGAGTGCGGCGGTCTGGCGTGGCTCCTGGGCGGGGGAAGGGCCGTGTTCCCGGCCCTCATTCACAAAGAGTGCAGGGGCCGCGGAGGAAAGGGGGTTTTTAAAAGGGTGGGGGGGGAGGCGAGGAGAGGTGGGAGGTTTGGCTGAGAATTTTTCCACACAATTCCAAGAATGGGGCGGAGGCGGGCGGGGGAGGGGCGGGGGTCTGGGCGAGAGGGTGGGAGGCACAGAGTGAGTGGGGAGGACAGCGAGTGTGTGTGGCGGCCTCCGAGGGGCTCTGCGCCCGCCCCACAGTCCGGCTGTCACCTCCCGGCCACCACCGCGGTCCCTCGAGACTGCTGAACGTGGAGGGGGTGGGCCGAGCCGGGTAATAGCGCTCCTCTCTCAGCAACCTCCGGCCGGTCTCTTAGGGGCAACCGCGTTTGGTCTGTTCCCAGAGTTTCTGTGGCACCCAGGCAGACCTCGGGGCATTGACTTTATATGATTGGGGATACTTGGGATGATTATATTGAGTGATGTTCACTGAGCGGGAGTATCCCGGGAACAGATTGAGAACCCAAAGATATAGATCTCTGCGGGAGCTGTCCTCAGGCGGGACGCCTCCGTGAGACCCAACCCTCAAGTGCCTAGAACTTCTACCCGGCAGGAACGCAAGGAAGTGGAAAGAAGAAAAGGGTCTCTCCTTGGAAAGCCAGCCCGCCCGACTCGATGATAAGTACCGCAAGCCCGCGCCCACCGCCTTGGCCCCAACGACTACACCTGTGAAGAAGGATTCCTGAGACTTCGGATGGATGCCCTTGCTGAGATCCGTCGGAAGTACTGCCCCGGGTGCAGGTCCGGAATTCCAGCCCAAACACACACACACACACACACACACACACACACACACACACACACACACACCAGGCGGTAGACAGAATGGAATAACCAGCGTGAAGTGTCCAGACTCCTGCTTAGCGGCAAGTGGGAGTCCCCACTCTGACTTTTAAAACCTTGAAGATGTTATTGATACCTCAACAACAGTCCAGATAGAACTCAGCCACCGTAGATGGTTCCAGGCCCCTAGGCCTTGGGACTCTGCAGCCTCCTAGTTACCGGGAGGCCTGGAAAGAAGTCTTTTTAAAACATAAAAGTGGCCAGCTCACCATTTCTTTCAGATTTCTTGGGAGCTGGCCCTGCCCCTTCACGTGAACCCAGGAGCAGCTGATCGTTTGTTTTGAGCACACTCATATTGGGTGTCTAAACACATTTAATATTCTTAACCCCTTTCTTGGGAAGGAAACATCCCAGGTTAGGGCTAAATGAGTAGAGGACCTTCAATTACTTGTCCAAACCTCAAGTTAGTGAATACAGAATTTGAACTTCTCTCTGGTATTCCAGGTCGGGGCTCTGACTTAGTTCCCAGCTACTCCCTGCTTTGAGTTTACCCGGGAATCTCCCAAGGGATCATAGTGCTCAAAGAGACACATGGCCATGCCCTTAATGTTAATACTAAAACATTTTGAGTATTTGGCATTTGTTTTCATTTCATGCCCAAATAACACGAGATGGATGCAGAAACACAAAATCTTGCTTCTGGCCATGCTATTTATTACTAGCCAGGAGCATTTCCTAGAAGCCCATCATCCTGCACCAACCTGATTTGGGGTGCAGTTCTCTATGTCTTAAAGTTGTCTGATGACTGTCTGGGATCAAAGTTCAGGAATTCACATTTCTACTGGCTAAGGAGGGGGCAAATCTTTTAACAACTTTATTGAAAAAATTGTACCGTTTAAAGTCAGTTCCGAGGGCAGAGACACAACACCACCATTCAGTGTTTATTGAATCTACAAATGCTTGCTTGAAAAAAGGAAGTCAGTGGGACTTTCTATCTGATTTGATGATGTGGAGATTTATCAAGGTCTGGAAATGTCAAAAGCAATGTAGCACTCAGGAGGTCTCCAGCACACATGCAAACTGTCTTCTACATGATCTAGAACAAACCAATCAGCTGGCTTTAATCATAGCTCCATTCTGGAAATACTAAAGACACTGTTGCCAGATGCCCATCTAGGCTCCAGGCACTTGACATAACAAAATTAAATAAAAGTCAATCATAAACTGCCAAGTACACTTGCTTTTTGTTATGTACAGTGTTCTGTGCCTCCTCGCCCCTTGTCCCTTGTCTCCTCTTTCCTCTCTACTCTGCCTCTTCTCTCTCTCTCTCTCTCTCTCTCTCTCTCTCTCTCTCTCTCTCTCTCTCTGGTTTAAAATTCTGTGGGCATCCATCCAGAAAAACCATGACAGGTTTCCCAGAGGACACAGTGGAGGATGGAAGCCCTGGATGGAAATTTCAGAAAAGCAGCTGCTGCTCCCAGCCAAATGAAAGCTGTGTGTCCATTGGCAAAAGAAAGGGGAGGGGGTCCGCTCAATTATTTGGATAATCTGTGACAAGCTTGTGCTGTGCAGCACACATGAGGACATAGGGCTGCTCCAGGTGAAAGTGTTTTACTCCCCTGCTTACATTCTTCTCCCTCCCAGTGCCCTTCCTGCCCCCACATGTCTGTCTGCAGGTGCAGAGAGACCCAGAATAGAACTGTAGAGCTGGAAGGATTTTTAGAGATCATCCATTCCAGAACCTTCATTTGACTTGACAGATGAGGAAAATGAGCCGAGAAAGACAAAGCAATTTATTAAGGATTAGACAACTAGTTAGCGAGCGGGGTGGGGGGGGGGCCCTCTGGGCGGCAGTCCTGGTTCTCCCCACCCCCCGGACTCAAAGCTGCATTCTCATCTCTGCCCAAGCTTTGTAGAGTTGGCAAGAGAATGCACTCTTTGGGATAGGGTGAGATGATGCTGCAGAAATGAATTAAATATTCTTTGACCTGAGCCATGGGGATGCCTTTCATAGTCTGTGCCTCTGCCCATGTTCTCTCACTCAGGGCATTAGAAAGCAGGGTGAAGATGGTGCTGAGCACCCCTCTCCCTTTTATTTCCAGAAGAAATAAGAGACAGAAGTTCATTGCATCTGAGAAGATGAGGCAAGCAAAAAGGAAGTCTTTCTGTGAGTAGGGTACTCAATATAATTAATTAGCAACCAGGATAACTGGCATTTGTACAAAATTTCACCTGCAAAGTTGTAAGGGGGAACAGCTTGATCTTGTCTAGCTACTAATGCCCCCATCCTGCAGGAAGTCACTGAGGTAACAGAAAAATAAATGAACCACAAGCTTCTACTGAACATCTAAAATGGAGAATGTAGCCATCCATCCAGGTATTCCTGTCCTCTTTCCCCTTAAGGACCAGCCAATGTGCAGAAAGCCAAACTCTGGATTAGTATACTTACATGTGAAGCAATTGGTTCCATTGTTCTTAGCCTTGCACATTGTATCAAGGAACTAAGTTTGGTCAGTAGTGAATTAATAGTTTGAATATGAAACATTCAATTTAAAAAAATTTTTACAGTGATACTGCTCAGTAACTCTATAGGTTCATTTTTTATTTTTTTATTTTTTATGTTATTTAAATTGTCTGTCAGAGAAAGACCCTGTCTTATTTTTAAAGATTTATTTATTTATTTTACGTATATGAGTAGCTGTACTGATGGTTGTGAGCCTTCATGTGGTTGTTGGGAATTGAATTTTAGGACCTCTGCTTGCTCAGGTCAGCCCCACTTGCTCAGGCCCAAAGATTTATTTGTTATTATAACTAAGTACACTGTTGCTGTCTTCAGACACACCAGAAGAGGGCGTCAGATCCCATTGTGGGTGGTTGTGAGCCACCATGTGGTTGCTGGGATTTGAATTCAGGACCTTCAGAAGAGCAGTCAGTGTTCTTACCTGCTGAGCCATCTCCTCAGCCCTCTTTTTTTTTTTTTTTTTTCTTCTTCTTCTTCTTTAAATGGAACAAAACCAAAGAAATGGAGCAAATATGGACTCTGTAGACAATCAGGTTACATAATTCATGCGTGAAACTCCCAGCTCCATTTATTAGACACTCATCCTTAAACAGTTACATTCTTTCTCTGTGCCTCAGTGTTTTGTCTGAAAAAGTTTAGCTGTATGTAGCACCTGTAAGTATTGGATAACTAAAATAAAGTGCTTTAAATGATGCCTGGCAGATGGTGAACACTGTTAATAAATATTTGACATCAGTGTCCTTATTTGTGCATCTCCTGTAGCTAGAACAAGAGATACCAAGAAAGAATCAGGAGCCAGCCAGGATAAATGTCTGGTCCTGGGAATGGGTAGTGAAGGTTGGTGGTTTGAACACCACATAATAATGAGCATCCAAGATTAAAGACGGGCATAATCTCAATAAACTCTCCTAGCCATAAATGTGTTGCCATAAAGAGCTATGGTCTATCCCCTCTTTGCTAATTTTCGGTAGCTTTGTCATACGCCGTATTCAACAAATTATATGGAAGTGGTCTTGCGCTCCTTGGGGGCTTTAAAGCAATGTGCTCAGTTTCTGAACCCACCTGCCCTGCAGAAAGGAAGTCAGCCTTGGGGAAAGGAGACTACAGGAGACAGTACAGTGCTTGGAAATTGATATAAATATCAGTGAGCAGGGAGGTGAGCTTGTAAGGCCATGTGATACTCATGGTAGCTTTATGAGAGATCTTGGTGCGAACCATTGATGCTGAACCCTGTCCAAAGCACAGACTTGAGAAAATATATAGTGGTAGTTGCTTTAAACTGCTAAGCCTTGGGTGTCTTTGCTATGCTTCAGTAGGTAACGGAAAACCCATAATTATGGAGGAGAAACTGAGGCTTAGCCATTTGTCCATAGTCTAAGTTAAAGAATGTTATAGACCAGAGCCAACCAGAGCCAACCAGCACCAAAACCTGTGGTGGTGGTAATCAAGGCGCTCCAGTGACTCCCTCGGAATTACCCAATTCTAAGGGATAGTTGCACATTTCTTTTTTTTATCCTTCCATATTTCAGAGTGACCTCCTTAATATGGACTAGTGAAGAACTAATTTGTTAGCCTGATGATGAAAAGAACAAAGATTTTAAAATATAACAAAAGTGGTATCTGCCAAGATATTTCTCTTGAAAAGTGAAGGGGGGCATCTCCTTGGATCTCACGCACCCAATTCTGCATTTTCTCTCTCTTTCTTAAGCCTTTTTAAAATAAATAAATAAGTAAATAAATAAACAAATACATAAATGCTTTTATTTTGTGTATGGGTGTTTGGCCTGTAATGCATGCATGTGTGACACATGCCTACAGGGGCCAGAAGAGGGTGTCAAATCCCTTAGGACTGAAGTTACAAATAGCTATGAGCCTGGGAATCGAACCTTAGTTCTCTGGAAGAGAAGCCAGTGCTTTTAACAGCTGAGCCACCTGTGTAGCTCCTTCTTTTCTCTTTAAACAAGTAAAGGTGCACAGGAATAGGTTGGGCTCTCACCTTTAAGAGATTAGAGGCACAGGGACAGTAAATGGGAAGTGACAGCAGGTGGTTATTTGACTTCTTGAAATCCTCCAGGTGAAGCATTCTGGGAGGAGGGAAAGGGAGGCTGATGTTTATTAAACATTTTCTAGGTCACAATGAACTTAAAAGTTTTCCAGGAAGCCTGGTTATAAATTCATATCTTTCTAACAGGGTACATTTTTGTGTCTCAAAACATTTTTAAACCCATAATTTTCTAAAATACCTAACAGCCTGAAAAACAGCTGGAGCTGTTTATTCAACAAGTAGATAGTAACACCTTCTGCATGGAAGGCTCCTAGAGCATAGGACTGTAGGCAGGTCCCTGTATCAAAAGTGTGAAGCGCTTTCACATCCAGGGGCAGGCAGCGCCTCACGGAGAGTCTCTTATTCTATACAGCTCACCCCATTCAGCTGTAACTGGAAAAGGAGGAGGAGGATGCTACCTGGACCATGGGCTCAGACAAAACCATCTCAGCTCCCCAGCAAAGCCTGATTGTTTTTGTTTTATTGTTATTTATTTACTTATTTTGCAACAAGGTCTCATCAATCCCAGGCTGACCTTGAACTCACTATGAGATGGAATATGCTCCCCTTGAACTTGTAATCTTTGCATTTCTACCTCTCCCGTGCTGGAATTACAGGCGGGCATCTCCACAACCCATCCTGCGTTTCGTGCATACTAGATAAGCACGCACCTAGCAAGCAGGCACCTACTTAATTTTTTTAACTTTTTTTTTTTTTTTTAAGAGAGGGTCTCACCATTTAACCCAAACTGGCATCCAGCACCCTAGCATTGAGATTATGCACACAACCAACACATTCCTCCCATAAACCTAATTCTAAGGAATTTAATCCTCTGAGCCATCAGACACTTAGAGGCAGTATGGGGAAGTAGGATTATAGGCTCAGGCCGGAACATTGATGATGGAGAGTGACCGCCAACAAGAAGCCCTGGAGAAGGATAGAAAGTAAACCTGGTAATTCTATAAACACCAAAGCAGCAGGTCAAGTCATGACAACCTCAAGTGCTTTTGAGGACCCGAAGGCAGGAGATATCCAGGCCGATGGCCTTCTGGGATTAAGTTAAATTTTGTTTGAAAAGGCAAAGAATCCCAAACAATATTTGAGAAATGCTTTGATATAAAATAAATACACAAAATCGCTCCTATGCCATATACCTCATCTCTCTGAAATAAGGGAGAAGTCACTGTAGCTGTAAATGCCCAAACTGTGCCAACTTCGAAGCAGAACACGTGACACTAGAGAATGTCCTTCCTTTGACACAGCGATGATTGGTCAGTGGCTTGGAGCTACAGAACAGAGTGTGAGAAGAGTTTTGTCACCAACAATTTTCTGTGAGCTGTTTTGTAAGACAGACCAAAAGAATGAAGGAAAGGAAAGCAGAGTGGGGAAGGGAGGAAGAGTGAGCCTAATGCATTGTGGGTACTTACATTTGCATAAGGAAGAAAAGGAAGCAGGAAGACTCACAGTTATTTGTGAGAGATGGTTGTTTTGTGTTGGCTGGGGATTCTCTCCTGTAAAAGAAACGGAGGGTTTTGGTCCTAGAGCCACCAAGGACTGAAGTGACTCTCTGACCCCATGTGACCAAAACGATACAGTACTAGTCTCCATAGAATAAAGGCATGGCAAATAAAGGGGATAGTATGGAGATATTTTGGTGCACTGTGTTCTTCTTTACATCATGTTCTCCCTTTAAAAAGAAAATTCTTTGCAAACATTGACTAATTAAACCAGCATGGCTTCTCAAAGGCAAAATTGAGCTCCTTTAATCTGTTTGAAATTTCTGAAAAAAGCAAATAAAATTAAGGTATATAATGTTCTTGAAGAGGAGTAGATAGGACCATAAACAGTGTTTGTGACGGATTAAATATTCAAGTGAGGCTGTGGCATTTGATGTCTGCAGACAATGTGTGTGGATGGAGACATTCACCCACCTCTGCAGCACTGGCGACCAAGGCTGAGCTGCAAAGACCCTGGAGGGTCTCTCTGCAAGCAGCCTGCTGTGGTTCTCTGCCCATGATGCTTTTCTGAACACTGGAATCAGGAAGGAGCAGGAGGCTACCTCATGAGTCAGTCAGATTTCCCCAGCATCTTGACTGTTAATGCTTCTCCTGGGGCATCCACCAGACACCGAACACGAGTCACAGAGCACAACATTCTTGATACACAGCGACATAAATCCCTTCAACAACTTAGTTCCCACCCTCAAGCCTACTCACCAGCACTTCACCATTGAGATACACACTCAGCACTCTTTACTTCTGACCTCTATGGACACAAGCACACATACACACACACACACACAGAGAGAGAGACCAATACTTTAAAAAAAAGTTAATTCATTAAAAATTTATGTTTCTTTATTTGGAGAAGACAAGCAATCACATATTTACATGGGGGTCAGAGGACAACTTCTGAAGGCAAGTTCTTCCTTTCCACTGTCATTTCTGGTAACAAAACTTGGCCTGCCATGATTGGTGGCATGGCTGCCACCACTAGAGCCATCTCACCAGCTGTTTCCATTGGTTTATTTATTTACTTATTTATTTTGAGACATGGTCTCATGTATCCTAGGCTGGTCTTGAACACAGCTGAGGATGACCTTGAGATGCATGTCTTCTTAGTTCCACCTTGCATGCTTTATACAGTGCTGGGGGTCGGGTCCAGGCCCTTGCGCATTCATAGTAAGCGCTCCACCAACTAAGCTACACTCCACCAGAAAACATCAACAGCAGAACAGCAAAAAGGGTGAGAAATTGGCAGAGGGTGGAAAGACAGTCAGTGGGCCTGGGAGGAGTTAAAAGAAGAAATGGGAGGTGATGATCAAAATAGCTTGTATGCATGTATCAAATTCTCAAAGAACTAACTAAAACATACATATGTGAATGTATATACATTTATATACACACACATATATATTGTAGCAGTTCTCAACCTGTGCCCCATGGCCCCTTTGGCATACCTCTATCTCAAAAAATAATTACATTATGATACATAATAGTAGCAAAATTACAGTTATAAAGTAACAATGAAAATAATTTTATGGTTGTGGGTTACCACATCATGAAGAACTGTATTAAAGGGCTGCAGCACTAGGAAGGTTGGGAATCACTGAGCTAGAGAGATGGCTCAGTGGGTAACAACGCTTACCTTGCAACCATGAGCACCTGTGTTCAATTCCCCAGCACCCGTATAAAAAGCAGTGTGGGCACACAAGCACTGTAACCCCAAGACAGTGATGGGAAGAGGCAAGAGGATCCAGGGTCAGTAAGAGACTCTTCCTCAAGAAAATAAAAGTGGGTCTCTCTCCACCAGTTGAGCAAGATGCCCAAAGGAAAAAAGGCCAAGGGGAAGAAGGTGGCCCTGGCCCCACCGTCGTCAAGAAACAGGAAGCCAAAAAGGTGGTCAATCCGTTGTTTGAGAAAAGGTCCAAGAACTTCGGCATTGGGTAGGACATCCAGTACAAAAGAAATCTAACACACTTCATCAAATGCCCCCCCCCCCCACACACATCAGGCTGCAGCGGCAAAGAGCCATCCTCTATAAGCAGCTCAAAGTACCTCCTGCCATTGACCAGTTCACCCAGGCCCTGGACAGGCAAACAGCTACTCAGCTACTTAAGCTTGCCCACAAGTACAGGCCAGAGACAAAGCAAGAGAAGAAGCAAAGGCTACTGGCCTGTGCTGAGAAGAAAGCTGCTGGCAAAGGGGACCTCCCAACTAAGAGACCGCCTGTCCTCCGAGCAGGAGTCAATACAGATGCCACCTTGGTAGAGAACAAGAAGGCTCAGCTGGTGGTGATTGCCTATGATGCAGACCCCACTGAGCTGGTGGTTTTCCTGCCTGCTCTGTGTCAAAAGATGGGGGTGCCCTACTGCATCATCAAGGGAAAGGCTAGGCTGGGGTGCCAGGTCCACAGAAAGACATGCTCCACTGTTGCCTTCACACAGGTTAACTCAGAAGACAAGGGTGCTCTGGCTAAGCTAGTGGAAGCTGTTAGGATCTATTATAATGACAGATATGACGAGATCCGTCGCCACTCTCGAATTGCCAAGCTGGAAAAGGCAAAGGCTAAAGAACTCGCCACTAAATTGGGTCAAATGTACACTAAGTTTTCTATACACAAATATAAATACAAATTTAAAAAAGAAGAAAGAAAAGTGGAAAGTGAGAGCAGAAGACACTCTGCCTCCGGTTTCTGGCCTCCACCCATACACGTGTAAGCACACACTCTGTTGAGCAGCCTCGGCCCATCCGATGTGGCCCTCTCTCTTTATTACTGGGGGAAGCCAGGTGATCCTGGGGATCCTCCCTGTTCTCCAGGTCTCCAGTCTCACATCCTGTGGCTGAGCCTGGGGAACTGGCTGCCGAGGCTGAGTCTGGGAAGCCGGCTGCTGAGGTAGAGACTACATGTTTTACACGGAGCGGTCAGATTGCTCCCTCACTCAGACAAGTCCAGCCGGAAGTGTGATAAGTAATGTTCTCTGTGCTGTGGCCAATAGCATCTTCCCTTCTGCACTCTAGAACATTTTCTGTGAGTGTCATGCTGAGACCACTAGGCGCCAATAGAGATTCAAGTCAGTTCCAAATAGCTGTAACATCAGACATCTACTACCCACTATGACATGCATCCTTTAAAGCAGAGGCTGGAAACCTGAACCTAAGCTAGTCTGTGGCCTTAGATTTTTCTCGAGTCCAATTTTATTACTTTTCACTTAATTACCAAGGTCCTGTGTGTGTGTGTGTGTGTGTGTGTGTGTGTGTGTGTGTGTGTGACTGTGTGTGTGATGGTATGAGTGTGTGATGGTGTGTGTGTGATAGTATGTGTGTGTGTGGTGGTGTGTGTGTATGATGATATGTATGTGTGAGATGGTGTGTATGTGTGTGTGTGTGGTGTATACCCATGTGTACATGCCCACGTATGCAGGCAAAGGTCAGAGGAGGATGCTGGATGTCCTGTTTTAAGACAGGGTCTCTCACTGACCCTGGAGCTAATCTGGCAGCCAGTAAACCCCAGGTATCTTCCTGTCTCCTTCTTCACAGTGCTGGGGAATTCTATCTCCAGCTTTAATGCTTGCTCAGTGAGTGTTCTCATCCATTGAGCCATCTTCCAGGCTACCTACTTTCCAAAATGTTTAATAGGTTTTACCTTGAACTAGATAATCTGGTTGCCCTCATTTCTTCACAGCAGTAGCCAGCAGGAGGCAAGCAGTGACAGATGCCTCTGGAGGGGCTGGTCCTGGACCTGGCTCACCCCCCAGAGGTTTTATTCAGGAAATGTGGTCCTGTTTCCTGTTAAGAGGTAGTGGAACCTTTAAGAGTTTGGGGTCTGTTTACTCCTAAGTAGGCCATTGGAGCGGAGTGCATTGGTTATTTTGAGGACTGACTGGTCCTCCCCTGCTCTCTGGCTTCCTTTCTCACTGTCAATGGCTGTTCTTACTTTCTCACCATCCTGACTCCACCTGCCACAGACTCTCACCTGAACAGAGTCAATGTTGTTGTCTGTTAGGTTCACGTTCTTGAGCCTCAGAACTGGTTGCTAAATAACCCACTTCTCTGTAAATTAACCAGACTTGGATAATTTATTATGGCAACAGAAAATAGATTAATACAGGTCAGGAAAGTATTTGAATGCAAGACAATACTGAGAAGGGCAGTCACTCTAGGTGTGTCCGTCAAGTTGAGCAACATTAAACCTGAAAGTGGAAGGTGCCTTTCCTCCAAGAAGCTGACTAAAGGCATGTCAGCATCTGCCTGGGGTTCTCTGGGCTTGCGGTTCCATGTGAAATATTCTCAGGGTCCTTCACCTGGGTCTGGACCATCTATGGAGTATGTAAATGCCATGCTTTATCAGGGAGACACTGTACTTTTGAGAAACCTGGAGCCAACGGAGACTCAAACTTTGCACCTCTCTGTTTGCATCACCATGGGATCAGGGAGAGGATGACTGAAAGAAGTTCCCAACAGGCTCACACATCTGAACATCCATCTGAGCACCTGGCTGGTGGACCTCTTTTGAGAGGTTGTAGAACCTTTAGGAGGTAGAGCCTAGCTGGAGGAAGTGGGTGTCTGGAGGGTGCGGAGGGGGAAAAGAACTGAGAACCTCTCATCTCTTGCCCAAGCTGGGAGACTCTGCTTGCTGAGCACATCTGTGCCCTGTGTCTGTGTTCTGTGTGCCCACCTCTCCAGAAATGTCTGTCCTTATCCTCACGCTTTGCCTGTTAGATCAGCATTACCCTGCACCACCTCCCATCCAGGCACTGCCTTCTTCTCAGGCTTCCTACTCGGGAGTTCTCATCGTTTGCTCTGACATTCACCAAGTGTGACTGGACCTGTTCCACTTATGCTGATATAAATAGCTAATATCAGTACAGTATCATAAGGGCTGTGTGCACATTAACTCAGTCCTTGGCTATATTCTACGAGCACAGACTTTTATTAGCTCCAGGAGAAGGCAGGCAGGGGCTCGGTTCAAGGCCAGCCCAGCTGTTTGGTGATTGGCGCCTGTCCCGGTCTGCAGGGCTGTGAAATACCACAGACTTAGAAGTCCAAGATCGAGGTGCCCTCAGGTTGGGAACTCTCTTCTTGACCTTAAATGGCTACCTCTGGCTATGTCCTCTGCTGACCTTCCTCTGTGTTCATGTAGAAAGGGGGGCTTTCTCTTGTCTCATAATTTATTTTGTTTTTGCTTCTTCTATTTTTCTTTTTCCTGTTTCTCTTCCTTTCTTTTTTTCTTCTCTTCTCTTCTCTTCTCTTCTCTTCTCTTCTCTTCTCTTCTCTTCTCTTCTCTTCTCTTCTCTTCTCTTCTCTCTCTCTCTCTTTTTCTTTCTTCTTCCCTTCTTCCTTCCTTCTTTTGTTTGTCTCTTTCTCTTTCTCTTTCTCTTTCTTTCTTTCTTTCTTGCTTTCTCTTCCTTCCTTCCTTCCTCTCTCTCTCTCTCTCTCTCTCTCTCTCTCTCTCTCTCTCTCTCTCTCTCTCTCTCTTTCTCTCTTTCCTTCTTTCTAAAACAGGGTAAACAGGGACCTCAGCAAAGAGGTGTTTCGTTCATTTCACAAATATTTATTGAGCATCTGTCTATCAGATGATATGTAGACATCTGCTTTCATGGACCACAGAACCTTCAGAATTATAAGAGGAGCCTCTGAGGCATGGTGGCCCCAATGTGCCTTGTAATGTGCCTTAGCACATCTGTGTGTCAAGACCTCCCCAAGGGCTGAGCTTTGTGGTCTGGGCTTCTGGTGGGTTTGGACTTCAGAACAAAGGACAGGCTGACTGTAGCAAGAGCTGGTATATGAAGTGTGGCTTCTTTGAAGATACAGGACTCAATCTAGAAACTCAAGAGCAGCATAGGTGACCACCACCCTTCTTCCTGAGGGAATGGAAAACAATGGCAATGAGAATTTGATACAAATTTGGGCAAATGTCTCCTCAAGACTTAAGCATTGCCAGGGCACATCTTCTGCCTAGCAGTCCAGGCTCTGCAGTGGACCAGAAGAAAAACCAGTCTCAGCTCCACTGTCAAGTGGCTTCTGCCCAGCCAGGAGGGTCAGGAAGGAGTATGTGAACCAATCCACTGCAGATAGTGAAGCTTTCCATAAGAGATTTACAGCAAACACTTAGGGACCCTAGAAGAGGGCCTGTGTCTGCTGTGTGCAACAATAGCTACAAGAAGCAATGTGTACATCCACCTCCTAAGCGTGCATGCACGTGTGAAGAACACTTCATAGGCTAGAGTACCTTCCTGTAAGTGCCCTGGGAGATATCTGTGACAGAGGTAAAGCTTTCTTCTGCTTGCCTCATGAAGACATACTCCCTCAGGGAAGACCCACCCAGGAAAACTAGCCCTCAACCCTGTATATCTCTAGGCTTACCCTTCTACCCAAGGCCAGGAGTTGCTAAGGAAATGTGGGGGTGCATCAGTCACAGCATGGGGAGAAATGGGCAGACTTGAGACACACTCAGAAGGCACTACGGGCAGAATCTGCTATGAAAGAGAGGAATCGAGGATGGGCAGGAGACACAGAAAAAAAAAAACAAAAAACAAAGATGAAGACAAGGTGTCTTACTTACTTTCCTATTGCTGTGATAAGGCATTATAACCAAGGCAATTTATACAATAGTTTATTGGGGGCTTACAGAGGATTGTAGGTCATGACCATCATGGTAGGGTGTATGGCAACAGGCAGGTAGGCATAGTGCAGGAGCAACAGCTGAGAGCTGGCATCTTGAGATGCAACCCTGAGGCAGAGGGAGGGACAACAGGAATAGTCTTTTGAAACCTTAAAGCCTGCCCTCAGTGACACACCTCCCCCAATAAGGCTATATCTCCTAGTCTTCCCCAAACAGTTCCACCATTTGGGGACCAAACATTCCAATACGAGCTTACAGGAGCTATCCTCATTCAAACCACCACAAGGGTGGGGAAGACAGAACAAGGGAACGCGATTAGTTCTCAAGACATTGCTTGATTCTCGGCATTCATTTCCCCCTTAGTAACCTCAATTTTATCCAAAAAATGAAGCTTTAAGGACAACTCCAAAGTAATGCCATATCTGTGTGTGCATCACAATATTTAATGAGTAATAGACTAGTGCTTGCCAAATGAGACCAGCGTTTGTACAGAAGCACACAGCAGCAGAAGACCACACAGCAGCAGCATCACAGAAAGCCAGGCCCACTACGTGCCTGCTCTTATGCATTCACCGTCCTTCTCACCAAGCCACCATGCTGCAGAACCTACTGCATACATAGTTTAGGTGCCTGCAGAGGCCAGAGGAGTCAGGTCTCACTGGAGCTGGGTTACAGGCAGTTTGTGAAATGCCTCTTGTGGATGAAGGGAACCAAACTCCATTCCTCTTGATGAGCAGCATAACTCAACTGAACCATCTCCCTGCCCTGAGCTACTTTGTTTCAGTTTTAAATCATTCTATTACTTTCTTGCATCTTAGGATTTAACAAGGCCACTTACTTGTATGTATGTTCACCAGTGTATATATTCAAGCAGGTTTGTGTGTGTGTGTTTGTGTAAATGTGGATGGAGGTCAGAGGTTGATGCTGGGTGTTTTCTTTGATTCACCACCTTATTTATTTATTTATTTATTTGATTTTTTTTTTTTTTTTTTTTTGAGACAGGATTTCTCTGTATAGGCCCTGCTATCCTGTTTTCTTATTTATTTATTTATTTAGTTGGTTGTTTTTTGTTTGTTTTGTTTTGTTTTGTTTTTTTGAGACAGGGTTTCTTGGTATAGGCCCTGCTATCCTGTTTTCTTATTTATTTATTTATTTAGTTAGTCGGTTGTTTTCTGTTTATTTTGTTTTGTTTTGTTTTGTTTTCTGAGGCAGGATTTCTTGGTATAGGCCCTGCCGTCCTGGAACTTGCTCTGTAGACCAGACTGGTCTCAAACTTACAGAGATCCATCTGACTCTGCCTTCTAAGTGCTGGCACACAACAGTGTGCATCACCATGCTCAACTCCATTTTCTTTTAAGTGTCTCTCCATGAACCTAGAGCTCATGATTTGGTAAGATTAGCTGTCCAGCAAAACTCAGGGATCCTTCTCTCTCCACTGCCCACCAGCACAAGACTTTCAGTGCCTAGCTTTTTTGTGGGGGTGGGACTCCAAACTCAGGTCATCGTGAAAGCATTTTATTGGTTGAGGCACTTCCCTGACTCATTATTATGAGTTTTTGTTAGACTTTGTTTGAGTTGGAGTTGACAAAAAAAACCAATCAAAACAAACAAACAAACAAACAAAAAACTCTGCATGTCATCTTGTGTGATGGCCCTGCTGGTAGGGACTGAATCTCATTTGATTGTCACTGTGAGTGGGGACTGAATGTGATGTTCAGCTTTGCAGGTGTGCCACATGATGTCATCATACCCTTTCTATAACCTGGCATGCTTGCTTTCTGCTAGTCACTCTGCAGGTCATCACACATGTTTTTACCCCTAGCTACTGTGGTAGCTTTTGAGAGCCCACTTCTCATCTCAAAATGCATGATGAGTATGGTGAAGTCACAGGGCATGGGCATCAGTCCAAGAAATAGGATGTGGGGCCAGCAGCCATGTGACAGGGAGGTTTCTGCTATCTATAGTCACAGACGCCCAGAACAAAGGATGGAGGGATTAGCTCTAAAAGTATCTGGAACAAATGACGCCTCATAGAGTAGCCATGATGTTCCATGGATCAGAACCCCTAAGAAAACATAATGGTCAAAAGTGTACTCTGAAGTTAGGCCTCTGAAGACTGAGAAGGCAGAACTAGGAAGGTTTTTAGAATAGTTTAAGCTACCATGAGTGCTAGCACAATCTTTAAGGATAAGAAAGACTAGTGATCTGAAATAAAATATCATCTCTCACCCATGTGCCTACCCCTCCAGAATTAGTAGATATAGAAAAGGGGGCTTTAGCAAAAGAGGATTAATTAACCAGAATCAAAACAAACAAACAACAAACCAGAGGGGACTCCTAGGTTCATAGGTGTCTCTTAGTGCCAGCCCAGTAGTAAGCTAGTAAGAACTTATAAGTCACTAACTAATTCACACAGTGGGGTCTACTTAAAAAGATTGCCCTGATTTCAAGTATCCATTGTGACAGGTTTGGCATGGTTTTGTTTGGGTTGGTTGTTTTGAAGCAAGGTCTCATGTAGCCCAGGCTGGCCTCTAACTCAGTAGGTAGCATCTTACTGCTCTAGTCTCTATTTACAGGTTTTCCGGTGTGTACAATGTTGGGGCTCTAAGCCCATGCATCCAGATGAGCATTTTACCGAGGGAGCTGCAGACCCCAGCCCTGTGTTTAATAGTTTTTAAAAACTGTTTTCTTTCAAAGCTGTACTTATTATTTTCATTGTGTGGATTTTCAAATGTGGCGTATACAATGTACTTTGATCAGATCCATCTCTCCATTCTCTCTTCAATCCCTCTTCGTCCCCACCTTTCTTCCCTCCCAATTTCTCATCCAGGTTTTGTTTTGTTTTCCACACGGAATCCACTTAGTTGTGCCCATATGTTCTTGGGTGTGAAGCCTCTCGAGGTCTGAATCCCTAGAAATGACACACCCTCCCTCCCCTAAAAGCCATCCACTGTCAATAGCTTCTCAAACCAGAGTGAGCCCAACCACCGATCCGTGCTGCGATTTCAGCTGGCTTGATCTTTAAGGAAAAAATAAAATATGGTGGACTCCTTAATCTCAACATCTTAATCATTCAGACTTGCTTGGAGCACTTGAGCACTTCAGGGTATTTCTTCTTATAAAAGACTTAAGCAAAGCTGGAGACCACTGTGACTTGCAATGTGTATTACCAGTGTAGCTCCTATCAACTGAGTGAGCTTCTCTCCTGCAGAACGATGATTGTCCCAAGATCTAAGAGTAAACTCTGCAACCAATATCCACAGGGTAGACAATGCAGTAAGAGGACTTGGGGGGAGGGACTGGAAAAGCTGCCATCTTCCTTGAGAGTTCAGTTCATGTATGCACAAATCATGCCCAAAATTGCACCTCTGAGCAGTGAATGCTGTCCATGCACTTTCCAGAAAATAAAATAATAAAATAAAGGAACATTGATACTTTCTTTCATCTATCCTGAGAGCAAAGCAATAGAAACTCAGAGATGCTGGTCAGGTGCTCAGCTTCATTCACACTGAGCTGGGTTTCAAGCAGAGGTCTCTCCACTTCCCTAACCCCAGAACTTCAGCCTTTTGCCATCTCTACTACCTACTCACAGGCTTCCCAGTGGGACCTGAGCTGTGAACTGCTCTCTGCTGGCCATCTAGGGGTAGGTTTGAGCAGGGGCCAATCAGCATAGACCTTGGCCTTATTAGCATAGGGCTTAATCGCCTCAGGTAGCCAATTACACTTTTATTATATACAGCTGTTATATTTGGACGTCTCAAGTTACCCATAGCTAAACAAGGGCAATGAAGTGATGGCAGCAACTGCACCCTTGTGGCCAATTCCTTTGCTTCAAGTTCAAGGGGGAAACAAAGTATCCTACCGAGTCTTCAACTGTAGGACAAAAACAGCTTTCAGTTGCTAGCACTGTTCAAACTAAGAAACATTTTCTAGGAGACAGCACTGAGTCTCACAGGAGGGAATGCTCAGGGTGGGGCCCTGACCCTCCTGCTTTCCCATAAAACCTTGTGTTCATCAACACCTGCCAGAATGTTAGTGATTGACAGGCTATCTACCTATCATCTATCTATCTGTCTGTCTATCTATCTTCTCACTATCTTACATCTATTTAATCTACAACCTCTTAATTTAATGCAGTTATCTAGTCTATTATTTACTTAGCTAGTATGTATCTATTAATCTAATCTCTATCTATCGATCACTCAATATCTATCCATTCATCATGAAATCTATCATATAGCTATCAATCTAATCTATTATTTACTTAATTTATCCCCTATTAATCCAATCTAGTTATCTAGTGTCATGTATCTATTAATCTAATTAGTTATTCTATTATCTATCTTCCTATCATCTAATTTACATTTAATATCATCTAGTTACTTAGTCACTATCTAGCTAATCTATTATCTATTAATATAATCCTATCTATCTACTCTACAATGTATTTTGATCAAATTCATCCCCATTTTTTCCCCTCTAACTTCTCTCCCATAATCTACCAATCTAACCTATCGTTTATCTTGCTGTGTGCCTATCTAATTCACATATATATATATTTAAAAAGACAGAGAAAGACCAGGGTCTAATGGAAAGTCCTGAGGCCTTAAGGTTTCTAAATTTTAGGGTCAGATATTCAGCAACACAGTATTACAAAGCCTTTTAGCTTTGCTCTTCAACAGCACCAAACAAAAGAAAAACTAAGACAACTGCAAATAAATCCTATCTAGCTGATTTAAACGAAAGGGCCCATGCTGCTTGAGCAGGACCCTCTCCAGGACCACATTGAGACTCAGCTTGATTCAGAATCGAGTTTCTGGGCTATTTCTCAGAGAATGAAATAACAAAACACAAGATAGTAGATTTAAAACACACACACACACACACACACACACACACACACACACACACATTGTCACCAGGTATCCCTGTTGGATGTCCAAGTGACAGGGGTCAGAAACTCAGTCGGTAACTCTGCTTAAGCAGAAGCAGAACAACCCCCCCTGCCTGGGAGGCCAAACAGAGCATTGTTTTAGTTCTGTGGGAGATAATGACGATGGAATAGAACTTTGTCTCCAGTAATGGTCTCCTGCTGGTAGGGAAATGTTGAGGCAAAAACAAACAAGGGCTCGAAGGAAAAGCAACCTTCTTTTTGAAGCAAAAGCAAAAAGATCTTTTTCCTCCTAGCAGTTTCTGCTCTGCTATAGGTGTCTTGCTTTGGAGGTGCTCTGAGCTGGGGTGTCCTGAGCCCCAAAGGGCTTAGGGTACAAGTTGCAAACTCAGAGAGCTGCTTTGGAACCGCTGGCTTATGAGTTAAGCTTAGGGACCATTGTGAATTTCAGCAGCTTTTCACAAAAACACCATTGCAGCCTCAGGCTTTGGTCTCAGCTAGAGCGATCTTCTGCCACAACCCACTCGTTTTCTATCCTCAGCCAGACTCACCTGCTTTTTACCACCTGCATTTGCACAACAGAAAAACCTGTATTTTACAGATTCTTGGAGAATGAAACCAGCAAGTCCTTCAAATCAGCAAACCAGAGCCTTTCTGTTTTCTGTTTTCTCTGGACCTCAGGAAAAAATTTAAATCAGATAAAAAGTGAGAACTTATTTTAAATCAAGATCTGTAGGTGAAATCACAGATTCGTTTTAAACAAACATTTGTTAAGACAAAACGGAAAAAAAAAATTCAGGGCCACAGTGACCCTTCTGCGGCTTTTGGGGATGATCCAGTGGAACCTACCACATAGACAGAAAACAGTCTGAACAAGGGCTGGCAGTATTCTTTCATGACAGGGTAGAGTCAGATCATCCAAAAGTTCAAGTCCAATTTAGTTTTGCAGTTAATGAAACATTAGGCAAGTTTGTTTGTTTGTTTGTTTGTTTCCTCTTGGGAAACATTTTTGAATGACATAAAACAAATAGGAAGTGGTTTTAAACAGCAGCAACATTCTGTGTAGGCTACTGAGTAACTTGCTTAAAACTCCCTGGGTAAGCATGTAGCTTTTTAGTAATTGTTATTTCCCCTTGCATTTCTGAGTCTGTCTCCTTGGGGGCTGCAGTCAGACATGGGGATGCTGAGTTGTGCTCCTCGGGCACTCACCACCATTTAGTGAACCTTGCCATCTCCTTTAAGGTTGTCTGCAGAGAAGGGTGTAGGGAGGCTGGTTGGTGCTGAGGTTGGCCATACAGACCTTGCATGGTTTATAGGCTTCAGACCTCCAGTGGAGCCACAGCCTGGCCTGGGCACTTGCTTACATTTTCATTACAACAATTAATTTGAAATTTCTAGTATAAAAACATTCACTTGGAAAAAAAAAAAACAAATCCCCAGTTGTCAGACAGAAATGATGTTGTTGTTTTTTTTTTCTTTTAATACTTGTATTTATTATTTTGAAAATCCACCACCCCCGTTTTGGACTGATTTAAATGGTACTTTAGCTAAAAGTATGTGAACAGTGTCTGTTGAACTTGCTTTGGAAATTTGGTCAGTAACAAACACTGCTGTCATAGAAATCCTTAGTGGTTGACAGAAAAAAAAAAAAAGCTAAACAAAGAGCCAGTTTGTGGATAAAGTTAAGGCAGAAAAAGTAATAATTATTTTTAAGGAGAGAACCCTTAATTGGAAAAGCTAGCTGCTAAACAACAGGATGAAAGTAAAATAATTTGTATTTCAGCATCAGTTCAAATTATTACTAAACACCTGGGAAGAATTCAAGGCAAATAATTCCTTACAAAGAATTCCAAATGCTGAAGCAGTTGTCCTTGGTGAGCCCTCGGGTACCCAGAGGTGGCCCTTGGAAAAACCCGGGACCAAGAAATGTGAAGGGGCACAATTTTCGAACAATTTTGATCCCAATACCTCCTTTCTCAGTCTAAGTGGATATTCTGCCAAGATGATGAACAGCTTTGGATTTTGTCTTCCACCTCCATGATCCTGGCCAGGAGTTTTTACAGCCTCCTTAGTATACCCAGCATATGGTCTGGGGGTGCAACCCTCCAAGTCCCAGCCTCCCAAATACGCAAGGGATGCTTGAACCTGTGTTAATTCGGTATGTGTCTTAAAGCAGAGTTCTTCAGGAATGCACCCCCAGCATCTCTACACCCCCCCACACACACACACCTGCCTACACCAGAGTAAGATATAGGCACACAGGGAGAAATTCAGTTCTAAGAAGCCAGCAGGAAAATTGATGTCTGTGGTTCCAACCTCTCTTTTTATTTTTAAAAGGAGTCTTAGAAACATATGAATAATGTGAAATTTCTCCAAGAAAAGTTCAAGGGAACCACGTTCAAGTAGCACCAAAAGTCTATTTGTAAAGGTTAGGAAGTGCACAACTTCAGAGACTCTTTTTTCTTTTTTCTTAAAAAAAAAAAAAAAAAAAAAAAAAAAAAAAAAAAAAAAAATTTCAGTCACTTTAATACACACTTTAAGGGTGATTTATGATAACTGTAGCCTGCGGTGACTAAGGCTATACTAAACGTTCAGAGCTGAAACATTCAGTCTGTTGTATTCAGGGAAAGTTCTCTCTACAATTTTGGGGGGGGGGAATTAAAAACCGCGGAAGCAATTGTCAAGTCTCTTTCACCTGTGCAATATCTTTGTTGTTGTTGATAAATGTGTCCGATTACATAGCCAGGGTTACAGATGTCCACAAACTGTTTCATTTTTGATGGTTCGGTAGCTGTAATTCCAGGCTGCTATTTCACTGTATTGAAAGGCACGTGGTTATCTTTGCCCCTTTCTTCTTCCTGATGCTTAAACCAGCCAAAAAAACACATCGAGAAACCAAATAATCAGGGAAAACAAGAGGTACCGTTTGTGTTCTAAAGACTGAAATCCTCGACATAAGTAAAGGGACGTTTCTGACAGTTGGTGGTTACCTCCCAGATTCAGGTCTTGCATCTGTGAAATGGGTTTGGGCTGGGGGCTTCACGGCAGGACGTCGTCCCCAGGTATCAACAGCCCATTGTCTCCTGACTTTCGGGTGTTTGAAAGTTCTCGGGCCTTTTCGGGGGGGGGGGTGGTGGTGGTAAGGGGGAAGCAGGTTCAAACTCTTCCCGGGTCAATTTGCCTTCTAGAAGCCACAGGAGAAACACACACATGGTGCGTCTGGCATTTTGGTTTATTGCCTTTACAAAGGTTTTTGGAGGTCATCTCAGACTTAAACTAAAGAGTGGGGGCGGGGGGTGCAAAGTGAAAGGGGAAAGGGTCGGGGAAGGGGGTGAGAGAGGGAAGCTGCAGGGTTGACACCAAGAGAAGGAAAGAAAATAACCCAGAAAAGAATCGTGCTGCTGGAAAAACTGGGGTAGGAAAAGAGCGGAGGGATTGCTCCGGGAGGCACCCGAGCCGCGGGGCTTATAGAGGGACTGTGCCCGAAACTCGGCTATCTCTTCCGGGCGCTGCTCCGAGTGTCCCCGATCAGAGGATTTAGGAGCCGACCCAGACTCATCTAGAGACCGAGCAGAGGAAGTCGCAGCCCGAGGCTCGTCCTGGCGGGTCAGGGTGGGCACATTTCTCCCGTAGTAGCATTTGCGGGGGACGGGGAAGTAGTTGGGGGGCGATAGCGCCACCCGGAGCCTCGCGGAGTCCCCGGGGTTTGGCTGGAAGCTCCTGTCCCGAGTTCCGCTCTGCATTAGGCAGCGGCCGAGTCGGGAATATACCAGTAGGGGCCGGCGAGGTTTTTCCTTGTCTCTTGGGCGACGACCTTCGGGAGATAGTCGAGAAGCTAGTGGCCCGCGCACCGACAAGATCTCCGTGTCTCCACCTGGATCCTGATGGCCTAGGGACCTTACCTCGGCGACTGGCCCAGCCTCAGGACTCCTTCAAGCCTTTCTCTCCTAGTACTGGGACCTCAAACCCCGGAACTACCGAGACGGAGCAAAAAGACACTACCTACGCATTCCCGCGCCAGAGGAGGGTGGGGGGGGGGCGCTCTCCAGACCCTAGGGGTGAGGGTTACCTGCCCAGCACCTTGCGAGGTTGGGTACCAGTCTGGGCCCCATAACACCAGTCACTGCTACTTGTAATTTCTTCGCTTTGCCCCTCCCTTTGGAGAAAGAGGCAGTTTTACCCAAAGGTAGCGCGGGGTGAGCCGTGAGTTTGAGAGTTAAAGAGGGTCTTCTGCCTCAGAGGAATTTCTTAGCACCAAAATACCTCCAGGCCTACATTTTTTTTTAACGGTCCAAGAGCAGCCAAATGAAAAGTGTTTTCTTCGAACTCTTGCGATAAAATTCAATGCTCCTGTCTGGACGGTTCACGTCCAAGAAGGCGGCTGTGGCAGATTCTGCCAAGGACTAAAGAGGGGACATTATCTACAAGAGGCACTGTCCACTACTGCTCACAAGCACAGTGGTGTCCAGCTCTGTGTCGCCAGCTACTTGAATGCTTTCTCCGAAGATTATGGTGACAACAGGGTGACAAGAACCAGGAAACTAACAGCTCTTGAGTAGTCATTCGTACCAACCTGTACTTGGAGGTGAGACATGTACGTACACAACCTTTCCCGCTCCACTTTTAATTTTTGGCAGAGGAGGTCAGAATTGACCGATTTAAAAAAAAAAAGCTACTATTTGCAGAGCTATGAATGTCCCCGCAGAAACTATTTTTATCAGACCACTAGTTGTGACAGGGTTAGGAAACCAGTTTAAACTGTTAATCGGCCACAAAAAGGACCTCAGATCTACGCCTTTCATTGTAAGGCTGTAAAAGCTAAGCTGTACATCGGGGATGAAATTAGTCAGCGGCAAAACCATTACCTTGACTTCCCACAATAAAGACAACCTTAAGAGGGGCTATTGATGGTTTCAAATTACATCACAGCAGTTTGTGGGTTCTTCCTCTGAGCTCGTGGAATACAATTTCAAAATGTGGATTCTTCAAAGAGCAGTCGCTGGCATTCACACACGGACAGGCAGCTACCCTTTGATTTTATTTATTGCAAAGCGGAGGTGAAGATAGGAAAACAAAGACAAACAACCAGAATAAGGAGTTTAAAAAGAATCATGTCCGGTTTATATTTCCCAAGCTTTCTGTGCTCTTTCTTGCAGGGAGACTGGGGGGCGGGGCGGAGGGAAACCCCTGTGCATGGCCAGTGCCGTCTGCCTTCTGCTTCAGAAGGTTCCATTCTGCCCTCAGACTCTTGGGCTAAAATTGGGAAAGACATTTTCCCAAACACGATTTTAGGGGCAGGGTCACGCAGAAACTCCACTAGTCCTTTGGGGGAGGGGGAATCTCTCGTTTGGCCGATGGTGGTGGCCTGTGCCTTCCACCAGAAGATTCCTTCGAAGGAGCTTGTACAATGGTAAAAATCACCGAAAGCGGGTGGCCCACCCTCCTCCTTTACTCTCAAAAGTGGTCTCTGCATTTTCAGGAGTCTCAAAAAGAGGAAGTCCCTCTCAATCGCCATCCTTAAAAATCACCCTACTGTTCTCGAAAGGTCTATAAAAAAAAAAAACCGGGGTACCCTGCCACCTCAGTTGGCGTTTCTCTAGGGGCCAAGTTAGTGGTGGAAACCCACATGGTGTCTGTTATTTTTATCCACTAAAGATAGTCAAGCTGAGTTCTTCGAGCAAAGGGACATTGGTGAGTTTTTTGTTTTTGTTTTTGTTTTGTTTTTTCCTGTGCTGGAGCGGATGGGGCTGTTGGGGTCAGGAGAGCCCTGGGAGGACCTCTACAGCTTCTCTGAGAGAGTGGCGCAGTGGTAGCCTGGGTGCTGCATTCGCTGCACAGCACTGCCCCCTGGCAACTGGCGCGCAAACCGCTCCGCTCAGCCTCAAGGCTTCTTTCCTGCCCACTGGGTTGAATTCAGCCTTATCTTTCCAGATCACATCCCTGCTAACCAAGCCATTTCAGAGGCCTGAAGAAGGGCCACAACTCTTGTATGAGCCTCGGTTCGTCCTCCCCAAAGGGATCCAGGATCCAGGCTGTACGGTGAGCTGGAGATAGGGGCTGCAGGGAAACAATGATCTCCATCTAAGAGGAGACAGGAGTCCCTGGGACCCGGTCGAAATGTGCCTAAGGAAGGAGGACAAACATGGCTGGAGCAGAGGCTGTGTTCCCTGTCCTCAGCACGACCTAAACACACAGAAGTTCTGCCACTGGCTTCTTGGAAGTGTCAGGTGCGAGGGTTTTTGTCAGTTTGTCTTAACTCGGAACAAGTTCAGCCCTACTGGATGGTCTGTTTGTTTCAAGCTTTGGGGCTGGCCAAGATGGAGGAGAGTGTGTTGAGACCAGGAGAGACAGGTTGACTTTAGGTAAGTTACTTCTCCTTCCCGTGTACAGGTTTCCTCGTGTGGTTTTCTATAGTGGTGATGAAGATTAATTGATACAATATCCTTAAGGGGTGCAAGTCACCCTGGTGCCTTTCGTCTTTGGTTGAGGCTGTAGGAATATCTCTCAGGAGTCACCCTGTCGGTGCATGCAGGACAACCTAGCTATGGGAGTACCCTGTCCAACAATTATCTCCTGACTAAGAGTTAACCATACATATAGTTGAGGATTACCATGGGCAATCTCACTTCATCTAATGCTGTCAACACAGAAGTAGAAGTAGAAGTTGGTTAATTTTTTTTTTAGCATTTATTTATTTATCATTTATATTTATTTAATTTCGTGTGTATACGTGTTTTGCCTGCATGTATGTCTATGCACCACATATATGCCTGGTGCCTGAGCCCGAGGAAGTGGCAAGGCTCCCTGTGGATGCTGGGAATCAGACCCTGGTACTTTGCAAGAACAAGCGCTCTTAACCACTGAGCCAACTCTCCAGCTCCCAAGGTGTTGTTGTTGTTGTTGTTGTTGTTGTTTTGTTTTGTTTGGGGTTTTTTTGGTAAGATGTGCTTTAACTCATGTATGGATATGTGTGCATAAGTGTGCAAATGAGTACATACCCAGGAGGTACATACCAGGAAGTACATACCAGGAAGCCAAGAAGAGGGCATCAGCTCCCCTGCAGTGGAGTTAGAGGTAAAGCTCCTAGCCACCAAGTTGTGTAACATTTTAAAGTGGCTAGCATTTTCTGCTTTCTACTTCATCTACTTTGTTGAGACTGCAGTGGAAATCTCCAGCTGTGGAATCCCCAGAACTCAGGGGTGTTCTGCAGCCCTCTTGCTGAGACCCCTTCTCTGGTCCCCAAGATAAACTGAGGTTACCCTGACTAATCTGAGCACCACATGCAAGGAACCCCTACCTTCTCCTCTGCAGAGGCTGCTCATGCAGTTGGTCATAGAGGAAGTCCACTGAGTGCCCTGGAAGATCGCAGAGATGGAGAGGGGACTTAAGGAAGGACACCTCCGGACCCTACTTGGAACCTCACAGCATAAAGCCCGATCATTTTCTAGCATAAACCGAGGCCTAGGTCACTGTACTAAGATGCCATCAGCAAATAGGCTTGGTTGGGGTTCCCCAGAGGTTGGTTTCCTGCAGTTACTCCTGGGTTCCTCAGCAGGTGGTTGTAAACTCAGGAGCCAGGCCCTGCACCCCACAAAGCCCTCTCTCTCCGGCCACTATCCACACTGTGGGTAGACCTAGAACCTAAGGACCAAACGCTTGGCCCTAACTCTGATCCAAGACTTTTCTACCCTGGAGCTAGGGGTAAGCATCTGGATGGAGCTGTCAGCAGCACGTGCAAGGGACTCAGCGCCCCCTGGTGGCAGGATTTAGAACTTACCCCTCTTCTTACCACCTTTGCCACCAGATACATAACTTCGCCATTTGTTTGGAGATTCGAGGTAAATGTCAGTCTGAGAAAAGGAACATGCGCCGTACATGTGCAAACATGTATTCATACATGCTTCTTTTCAAAACCCTTCCCCCAAGTCAGAAATTAATGAGAAACGTTTACATCTATCTGGATTGTTAGAGTCTGTGTCACCCCCACTCACTGGTCCATCTGTATTTCTTACGCCTCCCCATTACGAAATGGGGAGGCAACTGTGCTGCAAACCTCTCAGTCATGCAGTGTTCCCAGATGCCTAAGGCTACATGCATAGTGCTGTTTATGCTTTGAAAACCCCTTCAGATAGAGAAAAGTTTCCTCTAAACCAAAATCAAGAGGGAAGTTGTACTGACCGTGTTTGAAAACGGGAAATGGTAGATTGACACCTGCCTTGCCTGCCTGATGGGTCTAATCCAGCCTTGTACACTAGAGCACAGATACCTTGCTCTGTGCCTCCACTAGGATGGCACCATGCCCTCCTTTTTTCTCATTTTTACAGGGAAGGAAGAGGCTTGGTCACTTTTCTGCTACAGAATTAGAAAGTCAGGGGCTGGGGTCCACTGCAGTCTTGAGGATATGATGACTGGCAAGACTGTCTCAGGGAGCACATGGCCTTGAAACTTGACACAGTTGGGCCTGGTAATCTGGTTTCACTTCTCATGTTTCCAGTTCTCAAAGCTGACCCTCAAATCATCTACTTGTGGAGATGAACTTCTCTGAGAGCTGGGGATTAAGAAATTGATCACAGAGCCTAGCCCAGCACTTGTTTCAGAAAACATTTTATGAGTAGTTTCAAATGTTATTAAAAGACAAAACAGGGTTATAATGAACTTCTAGGTGTCAAATAACAAAATCATGGCCAATCTGTTCCCAAAAGACAACTCCTTCACCAAAATTTTAGTAACATCTGTTGTATAGTAGTTTCCAGACTTGATCCATACAACCTGGAGGAAACGCCTCAAGACTCCTGATGTTCTAACAGGAGTTTCTTTAAGACTCAGGGAATATACAACTCAGAAGCTCCAGGAAGTCCCTGAAACCGACCAGATTCACTAGCTCCTCTCTACCAAGCTTGTATAAGTAGGGAGAACTGCTGAGAGACATTCTCAGACAAGAGGAACGGCCTGCAAGAGGCTTGAACTAGATAAGCTGCTTAGAAAAGGCAAAGACCAGATAAGCTGTCAGGAAGACATACCCTCTAACCTGTTGAGCTTCCTGCAGGCTATACAGTGTGCTCCAGGTTTCTAGTTTTCATAAGCAGTCACACATGTTGGGTGGGCTTAGATGATAGCAGCCAGCTATCTTTGAGTCATCTGTGCTCCTGTGAAGAACACCTTGCCCAGATTCCTGTAAGTAACAGCAATAAAATTCATGGGTTCACTAAGTTTGAACTTTGGTGGTATCATTCTGTCTTGGGTTCCCTATCTTGTCTTGGGTAAGTAGATACTTGTTCACGTCCTCCCCAGGGATAGCTCAAACACTAACAACACAACCTTAACCCCAAGACTTGTATGCCTAAGCATCATGGATGTCTACAGAATTCACTAAAGCTTCATCTGCACCCAGATTCCTGGAGGATCCCTTGGGTTTTAAGCTGGAGGCTCAAATTCTCTCACTTAACTGGTTGACTTGAGGATGGTATTCGTCTGCTTCTCTGAGTACTAATGTTACTTCATGTGGTTGCTATGAAGATGAGAAATACTTCCTGCAAAGTTTACCATAGGACAATGAAGAGTATCTTGACTATTTCTTCCAGGGATGGAATTCAGTGAGGTATTTACATAAATCATGCTGGGTTTCAGTTATTTCTTTTGAATTTTGAATTCGTTCTAGAAGACTGGAGCCAGGGAAAGTTTTTGCCCACCTTTTGCAGTGCTGGGAGGCCAAACTTAGGGCTTCATGTCTCCTTGGCCACCACCTATTATTGAGAAGTTGTCCTAGCCATGTGCGGTCAGCTTTTTATCCCGTCCATGGTGCCTTTAGCATATTGGGAAGCCAAAGACGGCCAGAATGAAACAAAGTCACTTAGTTAGGACCTCAAGTTTCTCTAAGGATACACCTGGCTTTTGATTTTTCTGTGCTTGTCAAGGGTCAGGTCTATAGTTCTGCATCCAGCATGGGATCCAGCATAGGAATGGATGTTGACGTCATTGGGTCACGTAGCCCCTGCACGGACCCTCGTCTACAGCACCTAAGACTTTCGCTTGGTTCATCTCTTACCTGCTTCGAATGGCTCCAGTTCTCACATCATGCAGGACTCGCTGTTGTTCAGACTTTACATTTCCTGGGGTTTTGTTTCTCCCCACTACCTTTCTGTCTCTGTAAGCTGCATGGGGATAAAGGCCACAGCTGCTTTCTCATCAGTGTATTCTTAGCCCATAACACAATGAATAATTGTCAGGATGATTTATTTTTATTGGAAGCTGGGTTTAGAAACTAGTTTAACCCTAACTTCACCCTAACCAGTAGTTCTTGCAAAGAACTCACAATGCATCATTTCAATGTGTTATATGTGAAATTAACCTCCGTGTGCCCCGCTGGATGAGCTGTTCTGGAGGAGATGGGGTAGAAGGGATCAGGTCAAGTTTGGATCACTGGATGCTTGAATTGTACAGTGTAATGAATAAATTAAAACATAATAAGATGCAAGAGGAAAGAGATGGTCCCTGAGTTTGGGGTTATACAATACTTCATTCTCTCTCCTGTCCTTCTCCCTCCTCCCCTCTCTCCCTCTGTTGACTTCTCACTCTCTCCTACCTATCCCCATCTTAGTCTCTAGCATTGTGATTGTTTTATCATCTTGGTGGGATTCAGAATTATGGAGTGAACAATCATGGGCATGTCTGTGAGGGATTGTCTACATTAGGTTAATTAAGGTGGTGTCTTTCTTTGGACTGAATGAAGAGGAGAAGCAGATGAAAAACCCACCCATCAGTGTGTGCTTTCTGACTGTGGGTGCCATGTGACCCACTGCCTTGAGCTCCTGCCACCATGCCGAACCCTCAGACTATGAGCCAGAATAAACTCGTTTGTAAGTTACGTTTGTCGGGATATCTTACCGAAGCAACAGGATAAGCAGTGAATCCAATCATGCATTATCTCCAGTCTCTGTCATAACTCTCTCCACATTAATTTCCCCCTTAGTGATGTGATTACTGTAAGAGCCATATCTGAGTGAGAATGAGGGGACCCAGTAGAGAGAGGGATTCTGTAGTAATTGCACCCACTTTACTTTAGAAATCTGTCCCCCCACTTTGGTGAAAGCATACCCAGGTCTGGATACACACAAGCCTCCTCTTGCTTTTGCTGTAGAATGTATTTGGGACCACAATGGGCATCACCAAATGACTGGTTGGATTAGGGGATAGCTGCCAGCCTAATGCAGATGTTTGCACCTTACAACACGGTCTCTTTCCCTTCCTGTATAGTGTACTCTGGTCTGTCCTGCTTCTACCATATATACTGATCAATTTGTCTGTCTTTCCCAGTGAAGTCCACTGTATTTCCTGAGTCCTACTGGATACACCCTACACATTTCCCTTATGTCTCATGATCTTCTGACTTGCTTCCTGTTTTTTGGTGACTTCTGTATCATAATTGACTACTATCAAATACAGGATGTATGATGCAATACACTAATTAAGCACCTACTGTGCATTTGAGCATTGTCTAAGCATTGACAGCTCCAACATGACTCCTCTGCAGACTTCCATGTTATTGACAATGATCTCGACAGCTCCATCCAGTGGTTAACTGGGGCAATTACAGTGAAAGCTGTGGGAACCTCCCGACCTTGGGTGGGAGTCAGTGAGTATCCCTGAGAAGGTGTCAACTTCTCTGACACTTGGAAGGGCAGAGCATTCCAGAAATTTCTCCTAAATAAACACTAAAACTAAGTAGACTTTTTTTCCTTCATGCCCTCTCAGTTCTGAGTCATATTTCACCTATTTTCCCTCCAACAGGTTGGAGAACACTCACCTGCTCTGGTCCTTCAAATGCGCAAACATGTTTTATACAACAACAACAGCGAAAACACACCTACTGGCAAAAGACCCGTGTGCAACAGCATTTAGGCTTACAAACGCCTCTAACAGGAACCAACAGCCTATAATTAGAATTTAACAATTCAAGAGAGGAGTAATATGCACCCTGCAGGACAGATTGGAGTCTTTTTCTTTAGTTCTGCAGGTTCGGTGGGTAGATTGGCCCCCAACTTGCCTCCTACAATAACCGTCCTACTGAGGTAAACATGTCACAAACAAGAACAATGAGATCACCAATAATATAACACTAATACTATAAACAAAAGAAACACCACCTTTGGCACCTTTGGCACTGGTGGAACGAGGGACACAGCGCAGACCTGCTCACAGAGCTTTGTGAAAAATAAACAGCTCACAGCCAATGCTCAACACTTTCCAGGGGTGATTTTCTAAAAACCTGGGTATGGGGAGAAGTCTTTTCCTGAAATATACTTGATTTTTGCACTTTGGGATGGAGCTTCCACAGAGACAATGAATGTCACAGAGTCCTCAGACACAGCTCCATCAAAGCTGTTTTACCAAAACCTCAGACTTTTCAAACCACAAAGGCTCTGGGATCACAGGCCACATATCCTTGATAAGGCCGTCTTTCTGTATTTTGTTGAAGAATGAATGGGTAGATGACTAACAAAATGTTAAGGTATAGATGTTTGGGGATGGCATGTTTCAAGCCCTTGATCTTACTGATGAGGAATGAGTGCCCAGAAGAATCACCTCAGAGGCACTGTGAAAAAAACACACATTCTTACACAAACACATGGGGACAGACCTGGACATCAGCAAGAGATCTGGCTGCTTTCTGGTTGGCTTTTTTGGTTCATCACTATCAAGTTGATAGGATATGGAATCATCCTAGAGATCTGGAGGTGTCTGTAAAAATGTTTCTAAGGAGGTTTAACATAGGCGGGAAGACCTACTCTAAATGTGGAGCACCACCCTATGGAATAGGGTCCTGGACTGAATTAAAACTCTCTGTGAGTCTTGCCTGAGGATACAATGTGACTAGTGGCCTCATACTCCTTCCATATTCCCCACCAGGATGGACTGTGTGCAAAAATAAACCCTTGTTTCCATGAAGTGTCTTGTCAGGTATTTTGTTGCAATGAGAAAAGTAACAAGTGCAACATTTGTAACTCGTGCAGGGATCAACTTGTCTGTATAAGAGAAAAGCCAGAGTCTTGGACCAGCCTCTAGAAAGGCTAAAACAAAGACTAAGTCCACGTGGAAATGATTGAGAGGCTTTATAACAGGATAGCTGGTACTGATGGAGGAGAGATGTGACAGGCCTTAGTACCTTGGAACCACCTAAGAATGGCTCCAGAGGAAAGAAGGCCTCTGTTGGATGATCCATTGACTTCAAGCCCAGCTGAGTTCTGGCACTGATGGTGTCATCCATCCAGTCTCTGTCTTTCAACTCCCTCACGGTGACAAAACTGCTGCTCTAGGCTTGCATCCTCTAAGGTGCAAGCACTGAAATACAGCATCCGTTTCTGAATATTCCCAGCAGGAGTCTCATGGTTCTGACTGTCTTGAGCAGTTATGGTCTTATGTTTGTTTATCTTGATTGTTAACTCAAAAGGCTCTAGAGTTGCTTAAGAAACAAACTCCAGGTGTGTCTGTGGGGGAGTTTCCAGATTGGTCGACTAGGAAGACCCACCCTGGATGCAAGTGGCTTGATTCAAATTCTGTGGGCTTCAGTCCTGGAATAAATAAAGGCGAGAAGAGTTAATCACCAAGTTCTCTCTCTCTCTCTCTCTCTCTCTCTCTCTCTCTCTCTCTCTCTCTCTCTCTCTCTCTCTCTCTCTCTCTCTCTCTCTCCTCTGCTTCTATATTGTGGGAACACTGTAATCTTGTATTTGGCAAATATAAAACTTAAGATGACCCAGAACATTGCTTAGAGTTCCCCAACCAGAGGCACCTCC
>NC_034590.1:170282662-170301059 GCF_900095145.1 Mus pahari
CAAAGCTAAGCAGAAATCAGACTGTTAAGTGATACTCCATTCCTTACTGTGGAGACATGACCTGTGACAGTCGCTGAGCCTGCCCTGACACACCTCTGTCATGTAGAATCCACAGTAGGGTTCATGTATGTTCTATAGAGTTCATGAGTTTAGAGAAGTAAACTGTGATATGCACATACCGTGCAGTACCACACAAAATAGATCCAGTTAAAAAAAAAAAAAAAACAAACCTCTGTGCTCCAGGTTAGAAAGATGATTCAATGGTTAAGAGCACACACAGCTTTCTTCATAACTACCTATAATTCCAGCTCTTGGGAATCCAACACCTTCTTCTGGCCCCCTCAGGGACCATACACACACGACCATGTCCACACATAGACTCAAAAATGTAAATATTCTTAAAAAACCTCTGTGCTTTGCCCACCTACTCCTCTCTCCCTCGTTAGCCCTAGAAACCAATTATTTCTTATGATTCTACAACATTGCCTTTTTAGAGTATTACCCAACTTCTGATGCATAGTATGTACGTTCATTGTGAAGCTTATTGGCATTTTTGGTGCTAAATAATCTTCCACTAACTGGATGTAGCAAGATTTATTTATTCATTCACCTATTGAAGGAATTCCTGGATACTTTCAAGTTTTGTCAATTGTGTAAAGTTATTGTGAGCATCTGTTTATTTGTAATATGTATATATGTGTGTATATGTATGTATGTATCTATCATATATATATGTGTATGTGTGTGTATGTATGTATGTATGTATGTACAAGTGTGCCTGTGTGCCTTAGCATATGTGAGGCCTGTGAAGAAAACTTTTGGGAGTCAGTTCACTCCTTCAGTCATGTGGGGTCCTGGGTATTGAACTCAAGTGACCAGGTTTGGTGGCAAGTGCCTTTAACGGCTTACTCATATTTCAGGCCCCCTAAGCCATCTGTTTTTAAGATTCTGTGTGGATATAGGTTTTCAACTTACCTGAATAAATATCAATAGAGTATGGTTGCTGGGTTGTGTTTAACCTTTAAGGAAACTGAATTTTCTAAAGTGGTCATCTTGATTTCTTTTACTGTGACTGTGATAAGATGACCAACAGAACAGCTTAAAGGAGAAGCAGCCTTGGGTTACCCAGCTCCCTTGATGAAACACAGTCACTGGTACCCTTAAAATCAGTCCTTCCTTTCTTCTGGGCAGCAGATACCTGCTAGCCATTGTATTTCTTGGTGGTCCATGTGGCTGAGTGTGGCTGTCAGCAGGTTGCTATTCTCAGATAAACGTGTGGGGAGGGGTGTGTGCGGTCTCCACCTCACTGGCTGAAGAAAGTCTATTATCAGGCACATCCTGCCTCTTCCTCCTCAATTTTGTCCTTATTTTGAGACAGGAGTCTCACTGCTGGAGCACAGATGTTGCTGGAGCATGGATGTAGCTAAGAATACAATTTTACCTGTACGGATGAGGACAATATCGCAAGGCAATTGTTCTCTCCTGCTTTTTCCAAGTCAGCTAGTCATGTATGGAGCACAAAGCTTCCATGTCTAACAAGATCTTCACTTTGCAAACTGCTGCCCTGGAATGTGGTAGAGTAAAAAACAGAATTATCCATACAACTTGGTAGCCAGAGACCAAGAGATCTTCATTCCAGTTAAGTCACTATGATGGTTAAGTTTGTGTGTATGTATGTGTTGTATGTGCATATGTGTGTTTGTGTTTGTGTGTGCGTGGGTACATGTCCATGTGTGTGGAGGTCAGAAGGTATCTTTAATCCTTATTTTGAGACAGGATTGCCACTGCTATAGAAAGTGTCAAGTATAATTGGCTGACCAGTGAGCCCCAGAGATCTGCCTATCTCTGCTTCTCCAGTACTGGGGTCAGAAGTGCACACCAACACATCTGGCTTTTATTTATGTGTACTGATGTTTTGCCTCCATATGTATCTATACTCCACATATGTGCCTGGTGCCTGAGGAAGCCAGAAAATGGTATCAGATCTTCTGGAACTGGAGTTACAGGTGATTGTGAGCTGCCATGCAGGTGCTGAGATCTGAGCTACTGACCAGTAGGCCACCTCTCTAACCCAATGTCTTGCTCCTTAAAAAGTGGGCTCTGCAATTAGTAAAATCAGGAGCAAGGTAGGGTTTTCCACTCTATATCTATTCAATATAGTACTTGAGGTTTTAGCTAGAACAGTAAGACACTGAAGGAGGTCAAGGGGATACAAATTGGAAAGGAAGAAGTCGAACCATCATTATCTGCAGATGATACAATAGTACACATAAGTGACCCGAAGAATCCCAGCAGGAAATTCCTACAGCTGGTAAACATTTTCACCAAAGGGGTTGGATACAAGATTAACTTACAAAAAGTAGCCCTCTACTGAGGCCTTACTGACAAACTAAGAAAGAAATCGGGGAAACAACACCCTTCACAACAGCCACAAATAATATCAAATATCTTGTGGTAACTCTAACCAAGCAAGTGAAAGACTTGTATAATAAAAACTTCAGGTCTCTGAAGACAGAAATTGAAGAAGATGTCAGAAGATGGAATGCTCTTCCATGTTCAAGAACTGGTAGAATTAATATAGTAACTACAGGTTCAATGCAATCCCCATAAAAATTCCAACGTAATTAAATACAGACCTTGAAGTGACAATTCTCAACTTCATGTGGAAAAACAAAAAGCCCAGGATAGCTAAAACAATCTTTACCAATAAAAGAACTGCTGGATGCCCTACCACACCTGATTTCAAGTTGTAGCACAGAGCTATAATAATAAAAACACCATGGTATTGGCATTAAAGATAGACATATTGATTAATGAAGTAGAAATGAAGACCAACACATACATTCACACACATAGAGATACTTGTATTTTTTTTAAAATAAAGAATCCAGATCTACACACTGGAAAAAAAAACATTATATTCAACAAACAGTGCTGCTCAAACTGTTTTCATGAAGAAGAATTTAAATAGATTCATATTTACCACCCTGCGTAAAACTCAACTACAATTAGATCAAAGACCTTAACATAAAATCAGATACAGTGAACCTGATAGAAGAGAAGGTGGTATTTTCAGGCTTTGAATGCATTGGCACAGGAGACAACTTCCTGAACAGAACACCAGTAGTACAGACACTAAAATAAAAAATTAATAAATGGGACATCATGAAATCGAAAAGCTTCTGTAAGGCAAAGGACACCATCCAAAGAACAAAACGACAGCCTACAGAATGGGAAAAGAGTTTCAACAACTCCAGATCTGATAGAGGACTAATATCCAAAATATGCAAAGAACTCAAGAAACTAGATAAAACAAGTAAACAAATAAACAAACACAAAACAAATAATCTAATTAAAAGATGAGATAGGTGTGGGGCTGTACGAGCTATGGAACCAAGGGGAGCAGGCCTGGAGCAAGGCTTGTCCAAACCCCAGAAATCTCATCCTGGGATCGGCAGGAGCAGGATTGCTCCCTTACCTGCCCCAGCCTTGCACGTCCCCATGCACAGAGACCTGTGCCCCCACCTTTGCCCAATCAGAGGAGGTCACATTGCCCATTAGCCAAGTTAAACTTTCTTTCCCCTTATAAGGTTATGTCCAGCAGCACCGGAGTTCCCCCTTATGCACCCTGACCCTGGGCAATGATATATACTCACCCCATGGTCCCTACTTAGCTGCCCAAAGGCCTTTGTCCCACCCCCATTAAGTGAGTTGTCTCACTGAGTCCCTGAAGCCTGTTTCCTGAGAGTCTGTTCTCATCCCGCTCAGTTACCACCTGAGGTCTCCATCCCTACCTCCACCCCACCCACACACACATTTAATAGGAATGACAGGGCAGATCTAAACAAAGAAATCTGAACTTAAACAAATGTTCAAGATCCTTAGCCATCAGGAAAATATGAATGAAGGAATTTTGAGATTCCATTTTATACCTGTCAGAATGGCCAACCTCAGTAATACAAGCAACAGCTCATGCTGGCAAGGAGGTGGAGCAGGGGAGCGCTCCTTCATTACTGGGGGGAGTGCAAACTTGAACAGCCACTATGGAAACCAGTACAGTGATTCCTCAGAAAGTTGGGACTCAATCTACCTCAAGATCTCGCTATATTACTGTTGGGCATATTCTCAAATGACATGCCATCCTACCACAAGGACACTTGCTCAATCATGTTCACCGTGGCTTTATTCATTAATACCTAGAAACTGGAAACAACCTAGATGTCCCTCAACAGAAGAATAGATAAAGAAAATGAGGTACGTTCACACAATGAAGTATTAACTCAGCTGTTAAAGAAAATGTCGTCATGAAAATTTCAGGCAAATGGACCTAGAAGAAAAAAATCGCCCTTAGTAAGATAACCCAGACTCAGAAAGACAAATATGCAGTGTATTCACTCATAAGTAGATATGAGCCATTTAAGTAAATGATAACCAAGCTACGATCCAAAAAAGTTTAGGTAAAGAGAGGAGTTGGGGCGGGAGGGGGCAGAGATCTTCCTGGGACGGGGAATAGAATAGATTTTATAGGTGACCTGGGGTGGGTGGGGATAGAAGTGAGTGGGGTCTGGGGGTGGGAGGGGGAGGAGGGAGTATGAGGAGAGGTGGCTGGAATTGCGGGTGATGTAGAAACCTACGACAGTGGGAGCTTCCTGAAATCTATGATGGCGACCCTAAAGAGGACTCCTAGCAATGGAGGATACAAAGTCTCAACAACTGGCCATCTCTTGTGGCCAGGTGAGGCTTCCACTGGTGGAACTGGGAGTATTCCATTGTGTCGTTGGTCAAAGGCGTCCCCATGGAGACCACCAAACAACCCAGGCTGTTGCTAAGAAAAAAGATTGACCTCTGCAAACTGACTACAGGGCCCCATTGCCAAGGACAACAACCACACAACTCATTGAACAAGGAGAAGTCGAGCTGGTGCCTACATGAAGACTTCACCCCTATATTCTAGTCTCATTGGTGTGGGCTACCAAGAGAGAAACATGGACAACATGAACTTTGACCTACAACCTGTCCTGCCTGCAAAATATGCCAGGGCAATGGTGGAACAGAACTTGTGGGACTGGCCAAGCAATATCTGACTTGGCTTAAAGCTCACTCCACAAGTCAGAACCCATACCCGACACTCTTGGTAACCAAGAGCCACAGATCAGGTTGCCCAGAGACCTAGAGTAAAACTAAAGTGCTAGGACACCCGAGCTATGGGAGACATTTCATATTCAAACCCCATGACCTACATCATTCTCGGAGTACGCTGGCTGGCCTGTGCATTTTTGGCCTAATTTCCCATCCAGCAGCATATTGGTCTAGGTAAAGACCTGGTATTCATGTGCAAAGGTTGTCAGTGACTGCCTTAGTCGTCTTCCTCTCTGGAAGGTGTCATGCCTTTTAAATTTATGTATTTACTGGTTAACTGAGACAGGGTCCTGTGGTCTGGGCTGGCCTCGGGCTCACTAGGGAACTAGGGATGATCTTGGATCTACCCTTGTATTCACCTCACATGCCAGGACACCATGTCTCTGTAAGGCTGGAAACAGGATCCAGGGCTCTCGATCCATCCTAGGCAAGCTTCCTGCCGTCTGGGCTGTGTCTCCAGCCTTGCACGTCTGTCTTTTCCGGAAGAACTGCCCTTATCTTGTTAAGCCTATAGAAGACCACATGACCTCTCCTCAGGGCAGAATCAAAGGGCTACAAGTAGAAATTTAAGCAAGAAGTAGTTAGTTCTCTGGAGGCTGCCCATGTGGGTAGGTGGCGTCAAATAAGCAAGCCTTGGAGATCTGGCTTTCTCTCCCACCCTCTTCCTGCCAACCTTTTATATGAGGACCTCCTTCCATTCCCACACTCTCCCCTGCCATGATTAAAACCCACAGGATACAAATATAAAGTTGGCTGTACAACTTGATCGTCACACAGCAATTTGATCTTTAGGAGTCAATGCCATGCTTCATGTAGGCGTGTAATTGGCTTCTCGTTACTTGTAAAAGACTTGGTGGGTTATTTGTGCTTGAGCAGCTTGTCCCCTGAACGCCTGTATGAGAGGTGGGAGGACTGGGGGAGCGAGTGGAGAAGAACATGGTGGCCAGGGCCTTCAGGAGAACTGCGCTATTCCTCCCATCCTGGTCCATTCACGTTTATATCAAAAGCTGAACATTGGGAAATTTATAAATTAATTTAATGTCATGCAATTCTGGAGCTAGAGATCCAGTGTGACACTAGTCAGGGTATCAGTATCTGAGGAGGGCCCCCTCTGCTGACCACATCCTCCTGTATCTTGTGACAGCATCCTCACCTGGGAGCTGCTCATTTTACCTTCTGAGTTAGTTCTTCCAAGCTATATATAATGGTGACTAATTATTTTACTGAGAAGTAATAAACTTTAAAAAACTCTTTTTAAAATAATTTTTATTATTACACTATGTATATGGATGTTTTGCCTGCGTGTACGTCTGCATACTACGCACATATAGTTCCTGTGGAACCCAGAAGATTCACTGGATCCTTTGAAGTTACAGACAGCTGTGAGTCGTCGAGTGAGCCCTAGGAATTGAACCCAGGTGCTCTGGAAGAGCAGCCAGAGGTCTCTCCAACCCTGGGAGTTTATTTCTTCATATATATTTTTTAAAAGATTTATTGTTTTTTATGATTATTCTTTTTTATTAGATATTTTCTTCATTTACATTTCAAATGCTATCCCCAAAGCCCTATACCCTCCCTTGCTGTTTTCAGACACACCAGAAGAGGGTGTCAGGTCTCATTTTGGGTGGTTGTGAGCCACCATGTGGTTGCTGGGATTTGAACTCAGGACCTTCAGAAGAGCAGTCAGTGCTCTTACCCTCTGAGCCATCTCGCCAGCACTCTTCATAATTTTTTATATTTATTTATTAGAGAGTGCATCCATGTGCACATGCGTGCACATACCATGGAACACACATGGAAGTCGGAGAGCAACTTGCAGGAGACAGCTCTCTCATTTCACTCGTGGATTTCGGTTGTCAAGCCTGGTAGCATGCACCCTTACCTGCCGAGCCAAGAGGGGCTCTTTTTCTAGTCACCTCAGACAGAAGGACATTGACTCAGCAGAGAGACAATTCTACCCAAGTCCAGGTGGATGGGCAGCTCATAGACAGCTACATCACTGAAGAAGGGTCCCTCTCCCTGGCCTCTGACGTATCCTCAGAACTGGGAGGGACCTTGTGGATGTCTCTTACAGATGCTCTGCTTTCCAGCTAGCAATAGCCGCATAGGACCCAAAAGACAGAGTTTCCTAACAGAGAGAGTTTCCTAACAGAGAATTTGAGAGGACAACTATATTCAAGCCATAATACTTCACTCACCCTGGATTAGAAAGATTTACTTTCCTCTAGAGGAGGAAGAGCTCAATAAATAGTGGGTTCAGGCTAGGTAGATGACTTAGTAAAGTATGTGCCTTGCCAACATGAGTTCCATCCCCCAAATCATCATTTGAAAAAAAGAAGAAAAGGGCAGAGTCTGGTCGCACCTGTTTATAATCCCAGTACTGGGGAGGCGGAGCCTGGGGAGGCGGGGCCTGGGGAGGCGGGGCCTGGGGAGGCGGAGCCTGGGGAGGCAGAGCCTGGGGAGTTGAAGACAGGTGAATGGGGTTTTCAGACCTGCCAGCCTGGTCTATTTGGCAAGTTCCAGGTCACTGAGAGACCCAGACAGGTTCTAGCATTTTGGAAACAGTGGGCCTATGCTGTGCTAATTCTTATTCCTGTTGTCCAGTATTCCAGGTATGCCGGGGTAAGGGGTGCCTGAAGAGTGTTCAGAAAGAACAGTCATTTGACTAAGTATTGAATGCCAGATTTGGTACCTGGAAGCTGAAGCTGCAGTTTCAGAACAGGAAAGGCAGAGCAAGGAACAAAACAATTTCTGAGGTCCTCCCGAAGCCCCCGCCAGAAACTCTGGCGCTGGTCAGGAGGATCAATAACAATTTGGGGCGCTAGCAGGGGCGCCATCCCAGTTGTTTGGATGAGCCAAACATGATGGGTTCCGGCTGCTTCCCAGTCCTCTGGGAAGCTCACGCACCATCCACTTAAGGTTGGAGCCTGGCCATTCTCTGGCCACTCCCACCTTCCTCTCCCAGGCTGTATGCTCCAGCCTCCTCTACACAGTCCTCCTGTCCTGCCCTCAGCTGCTCCAAGAGGATGGAGGCTGAGGAGCCACCTGAGGCCAGGAGATGCTGTCCCGAGGCCCTGGGGAAGGCCAGGGGATGCTGCCCTGAAGCCCTGGGCAAGCTTCTGCCCGGCCTCTGCTTCCTCTGCTGCCTGGTGACCTATGCGCTGGTGGGTGCTGCTCTCTTCTCCGCTGTCGAGGGCCGCCCTGACCCAGAAGCAGAGGAGAACCCTGAGTTGAAGAAGTTCCTGGATGATCTGTGCAACATCCTGAAATGTAACCTGACAGGTAGGTGCCAAGGAGCTGCTACTGCCTCGGAGGTGCCCTGGCAGGAGGATATGAGCAACTTGCCTGTAACATTCTCACTCTTGACAGAACGTAGGCAGATGATTTCCTTGAGTCTCACTTCTGCTCTCTGAGTAGTGGAGAGATGAACAGACGCCCTCCCAGGGGTGCAGTGAGGAAAGTTAGAGCCATCAGCAGGTGCTCTTAAGGCCCAGGTTTACCTTCCTGGCTGTGCCTCAGGCTCACATCAGCCCCACCCGGCCTCCAGGGCTTAGGAGAGGGTTAGTCGCTGGAGATTTGGTGGGTTGGGCGGGATCAGAGGTGCGACTCCAGCTTCGAGACTTCATGGAACCATCCAAACTGGGTTTGGATTCCCCAGGATGGTCAAATTGATTCCTACTTCAATCTGTTTGCAGTGGGCTTTTAAGGGGTGGGGACGGGGGCTGGGACCAGTGATGGCCAGGTTGTTGTTTTAGCTGAGTGGGTGGGATTCATGCGAGCAGGACCATAGCCTGCGGGAGAGAAGGGGAACCCACCTTCTGAGACTGGCCAGTAGTAAGAACCCTTTTCAAGTGGAGATGAGACGCACTAGGTCTCCGCGAGGCGGGAGATGCTCATCAGGCATCCTTAGTCCTGCCCATCTGTATTGCATCCCTTGGTTTGGTTTGGTGGTGCAAAGGAATAATCAACAGAACACTAGAACACTAGAGGTGAAAGACAGTCAGCAGGACAAGAGAAAATAAAAGAAAACAGGAGGAGGAGGAGGTTTGGGAGCCTGCTTCCCCCTGCTCACGGTCCTGCATGGCCTTTGCATGCTGGTGCTCCCCAGGGACATGGTTTGGGGGCAGCTGGTGCTCCCTGGGGACATGGTTTGGGGGCCTTGTCAGCTGGGACTGAGTGAAAGCTGGTCCCAGGGAGCAGAGTCCCGTTCTGTGGAGGGTGCCTCTTTCTTGCACCTTTGTCATAGCGACGGTTCTACTCAGTGGCCAGGGAGATGCTTGAGGTGCTGTTGGGACACTCGGGGCTGTCATAAGACTCCTGTCTCCATCAAGTTCAGGGCTCCCTGAACCAGCCCCCACTTCAGATTCACCCAGGGGTCTGCTTACATCACACATCTCCAAGCTTTCTTCCAGATCCACACAATCAGGATTCCTGAGGCTGGACTGGAAATCTCATTTGTCAAGAGGATCCTGGACACACATCAGCAGGGTGTGCAGCCACGGAGCATCAGGGAGTCAGGGGCTGATCAGTGTTAGTGAGATGGCGTCATGAGTTTTCTCACTTAATCCTCCCCAGGCACCCTGACCTTGGGTAAGAATTGCCTCCCTTTTGATAGAAGCCCTGGAAGGTTGTGTAACTTTCAGAGTTCACATACAAGCCAACAAGACAGGAATTCTATCCCAGGCATTTGCCCTGTAGAGTCTGAGCTTTCCACCAAGCTACACCTCTCAGCAAATGGGGAAACTGGGGCTTAGAAAGCAGCCTTTTGTCTAGAGCTGTAAGGAGTTTAGGTGAGTCTAGATGCCAGATTCCCAGGCTGGTGCCATTCAATTAAAATGAGTAGTGGCTTCCGCTGTGGGCCAGGCTCTGGGCCATGCTCTGAGCCCAGGGACCAAGGCTTTCCATCCCAAGAGACAGAAGCAGACTGAGTTGGGAGCTCTGGGAGCTCATCAAACCGGTGGCTCTGTGTATTGCAGAAGCCAGGGCGTCTTACCACAATCGGCCTCGCTGAAAGCCCTTTGCTTCCAGTTTAGAATTCTGCAAGAGAGACGGCATAGGCTTTTATTCCTCTTTGAAATGAATAAAGAAGGCTGGACATGGTGGTACATGACTGTAATCCACCAGGCAAAAATGGGAGGATTGGTACCATCTGAAGCCAGCCTGTCCTACATAGCAATTTCTAGGCCAACCGAGGGTACGTAGCCAAGACCCTGCCTCAAAAAGTAACAACCGCAACAAAACTCCAAACAGTAATAAAACAAACAAAGCAAAGCATGAAACAAATGCTTCAAATATTAAGAAGCTCTTCAGAGGGTTGAGGCTGCAGCTCAGTCAGTAAAGGGTGGGCTTGGCTAACATGCATAAAACCCCAGTGCCACATAAACCAGCCGTGATGGCCCACGCCTGTAATCCCAGCACTTGGGAGGTAAAGTCGTGAAGATTAGACACTCAAGGATATCTTTGGTTACTATAGCATTGGGGGTCAGCCTGGGCCCCCTTTTTTCCTTAAAAAAGAAATTAGTTTGGGGCTGTGGAAGGAAGAGAAAAGGAAGAAAGGGAGGAAGGAAGGGCTCCCCCAAGACTGCTGAGCTCACACTCAGGCGCCCATGGAACTATCCGACCTCTCAGGCTCCATCGATACCACGGGCAGCTGGATCTAAGCTGTGGAAGTGTTTTCAAGGATGGCTTTGAAAGTCATGCTGCAGTGTTGCTGGGGACCATGGGGGTGGGGTGGGGGGGTGCTGCTCTCCCCTGTCCTGTCACTGGGCAGGACTGTCTGCACAGGTGACCCTTTCATCATTCTGGTCTCTCCCCAGTGGTTGAAGGTAGCAGGAAGAACCTGTGTGAGCATCTGCAGCAGCTCAAGCCCCAGTGGCTCAAGACGCCCCAGGACTGGTCCTTCCTGAGCGCTCTCTTCTTCTGCTGCACAGTGTTCAGCACAGTGGGTAAGCGCAGGGCGTGTCCTGCTGCAAACCACAGCTTGGCTGGGGGAGACATGGGGGCAGTGCTAGCAGGTACTGAGACATCCTTGTATCTGACGCAAGGAACAGTGGTTTCGGGAGCTTCTCCTAGGCCAGGGGTGTGAGGAGTTAGCAGCAAAGAGGGCTGCTACTGGTCTACAGGCCCAGTGAGGGGGCAAATCAGAAGACGGCATTCTTCCGTGTTCAGTGGGTACAGCCCCAATGCCTGGGCAAGGGCCCTGGTGAGCAAGGTGCAGGCCAGACTGTGGTCGTTCTTGTACCATTGACTGAGTGCCCATGTATGAAGCAGTTGGTCCACCTTGCATGCCTAGATCAACTGGGAAGAGGGCAGACGTGGCTCCAACCCAGAGGCTCCTGGGTAAGTTAGGCATGCTCACAGGTGATCAAGTGGGATTTGTGCATGGCAGTGAGGTGCTCCAAGGACCTGAAAGTAGAGAACAGGGGCGGCTGTATCAGCCTTGGGTGGGGGCATCCAACCATGAGAATATTTTAAAGGTCTCTTAGGGGTGGCATTCTGCTGGGCCTGCTGGAGTTTCTAGGTGGAAAGGCAGAGAGGTGGGGTGGTTGGGTGACGAAGACACTCTAGTGCAGTCACACAGTGCAATCAAAGGCCTGAGAACAAACTAAATACCTGGTGCTATAAGGAGGTATATCAGGAGTGAAGGGAGGGGGGAGGGGGAGGGGAGAGAGNTACCTGGTGCTATAAGGAGGTATATCAGGAGTGACGGGTGGGGGGGGGAGGGAGAGAGAGAGAGAGAGAGAGAGAGAGAGAGAGAGAGAGAGAGAGAGAGAGAGAGAGAGAGAAACGCAAAATAAATACCTGGTGCTATAAGGAGGCATATCAGGGTGAAGAGAGAGGAGTCAGGGAGAGGGAGAGGAAAAGAGGGAGGGGGAGAGGGAGAGAGGGAGAGGGAGAGAGAGAAAAAGGGAGAGGGGGCAAAAGGAAGGGAGAGAGAAAGAAAGAGGAAGGGAGAGAAAAAGAGAGAGAGAAAAAACTAAATACATGGTGCTATAAGGAGGTATGTCAGGAGTGAAGAGGGGAGGGAGGGGGAAGGGAGAGAGGGAGACAGAGAGGGAGACAGAGAGAGACTGAGGCCAGGTCATGGGGTTGAAAAGGTTTCACATCCTTAGAACAGGGGCCTGTGCTGTAGACTTACAGCAGGGAAATAGTTGGTTCAGCCTCCAAGAGACCGCTACAGCTTCAACACAGAACCAGGAGGGAAAATGGCCAAATGAAGCTTCTTCAAAAGCCCATGTGGGCAATAATGACAACCTAAGTTAGGACAACGGCTGCGATTGGAGGGCAGGGGAGACCTCCAGGAGCAAGGTCTGGAACATGGGGTGAAGACTCCAGGCTAGCACCGGGATTCTGGCTTTCTGGGTAGGATGTGGGCAGACTGGGAGAGTAGAGTGGATGGGGGCTGGATGCCCAGGGCTGCTGAGAATGTGGACTTAGAGCTGGGCTGAAGGCTGGAACTGGAGAGTGGGCTTCTGACCCTCGGCATCTAGGTGGCAGGTGACTCGTTGGGAATTATGGGAGCTACAGAGGAGGGTGTGGTGTAGCCGTGGAATGAAGCCGTGTTCAAGAACTGGGGTCCAAACACTAGAGTGTGCTTTCTGTGGCTGCAAACGTTTTTACACAATCCAGGTTAAGTCCATGTCTGGTGCTCACAGAGGCCCCAGGAATGGGGCGATTTGAGCTCCACATTCTAAGCCCAGTGAGGTGATGACACAGGTCAAGGTCACACAGCAAGTAGAATTGGTACCTACAAATGGACTTTGAGACAACCTACTACCATTCCCTCAAGGGGCGGGAGGCTGACCCTGTGCATCTGTGAGATGCTTCAAACCTTTGACTTCTGCTCAGGAAGCTGTGCTTATGTGCAGCAGGTTAGCTCAGATTCCTGAGCCCCCCTGAGCTCAGATTCATGGTGGCCCTAGGCAGGGCAGACTTCCCAGAGAGGACAGACCTGGCCATCCGTATCTGGCCTTTGAACTTGACTTGCATGTTCCTAGGATAAGGAGCGATTCCTCATGTAACTGTCATACAGAGGAGGCTCCTTTATAACCAGGGAGGGGCAAGGACTTGAAAAATGGGGTACCTGTCTCAGGAAAAGAGAACTATAAACAGTCACCCATTTAAAGATGGGCTCTGAGCACCCTCAAAGGCATACAGTCTCTTCTCTGAAGTCACACAAACTCCAGGATCCTGAATGACAGAGGGTCGCAGGAGCTGGGGTGTGAATGTGGTCTTTCCTCTGTCATACCTCTTTCTTCCTGTTGTCCCACAAATGCATGACTGTAATTACAATATCCTTGTTCCTCTGGGAAGGGGGTGAGTGTGCATACGTGCACGTGTGTGTGTGTGTGTGTGTGTGTGTGTGTGTGTGTGTGGTTGGTCAGGCCCACAACTTGCTTAGGTGAGAGAAGTATTGCACCATGGAACTCCATCCCCAGCCCTAATGTCTCCACGAATGTAGTTCTTCTCTTGCCCAAACCAGACAGGTACAGTTATCATCCCCATACTCCAGATGGAGAAACTGAGGCTCAGTCACACAGCTCATGTACACCTGAGCCCTCTCTACTTTCTCTCTGTAAACCACTTGTCTCCCCAGCACATAGAAACAGGTTGCCGGCTCCTTCCCTGGAAAGCTTGTCTGATGGCCGACAGGGACAATAGACAACAACCTATGATCCACTAAGCACTAAGAAACACACAGAGAAACAGCCGAGAAAGGGGCAGGTCATACAGATGGGACAGGCCTTGGCTTGGCTTGGGAAGGGTGAGGACTTCTTGTGGACATGGCCTGTGAGTTGGAGTCTGACAGATCAAAGGGAGGGAGCTCCCAGGCAGGAGAAATGGTCTCCGTAAAACCCCAACCTTGGTGGCCCCTTTATGGGAACGTTCCTCTAGGAGAGGAGTCCTCAGGGCTTCCCATAGAGCTAGCCTCCAGGGTTATGGGGGAGACTTGGACTCTATGTCCTAGGCCAGCTCTGAGAGGACTTTAGTAATGAGGGCATGTTCCAGGTTAGGCGGCCTCTGGTCTGGCTGAGTAGCAGACAGGCTGCTGGGAAGGCCAAGCTAGGAGTCAGAGCTCTCATCAAGAGCACGGCCCCTTGCTTAGTCCCTGACCTTCCTGGGTGACCAAAGGCCTGATGTCCTTGTCCTTCAGAAGAACAAGTCCCTATCCTAGGAGGGTTGGACCCACAGGAACTACAGAGATGCCATTGAGTTCTGCCCCTCATGTTCTAGGGTGGCAGACTGTAGTGGTCAGCCATGGATTTTGGAGCCTTCTCACCAGGGCTCAGAGCTGGGTAACCTCTAACACGATGTGGCCCTCTGAGCCTGGTACTGGCACTCATAGCTCCCCCACACTCCCACTAGACTTATCTCTTGGGCACTTGGCAAGGTGAACTGAGACCATATGTCAATGGCAGCTACAACGTTTTCAGCAGTTGCCTGACCACCCGACTGAACCCGTGGGCAAGAAGATAATGTCATCCCCCTGCCTCCATACACACCAGGGAGAGGCTGATGGGAGTACATACAGTTCAGGGCATACATGTAGCTCCCATGACACTAAATATCAGGCTTCCTTCACTCTCTTGCTCAGTGGCCCACAGGGTCCACATTGCTTCTAGACATAAACACATGTAACTTGAAAAGGGCTGACTATCTTATTCTAGAAGCTTCCCATTTATCTTCTTCTGTCTCCCAAATGGCCTAATCAAGAGATTAACTCACTGGGTGGCCAATATCCAATGGATCTACACCTAAGTGGGAGAGGGCAGTTAAAGAAGGACCAGGGAGAGCGGCTGCTCACTGAGACCTCAGCATCTATCTCTACACCTCATGCAACTCACAAGCTCCAAGAGAGCTCTTGCAGCCATGGGTCTGGTTGGAGACAGGCAGGGTGGGTAATGTAGGTTAACAGGTAGAAGCACAGCTGCACAGCAAGGACCAAGTGATCGATAACCTCCATTAGTTCTCACAGGGCCAATGAGTGGGTCCCATGATTGTTCCTGTCCTCAGGATGGCCAGGGCAGGCAGGGCAGTGATCAGTCCCTCTGTTAGCTACCTCTTCTGTTTCTGAGAGGAAGTGCCAGAGAAGAGACACTTAGGGAAGGAAGGGCTGGTTTTGGATCACAGGTAGAAGGCGCAGTCTCTCCTGGTGGGGCTGTTGTGTCAGCAGGAGCGTGAGGCAGAGGGCGACCTGGCATCCAGTCAGGAAGCATAGAACAATGAAAGCTCGCTTCTGCTGTTCAGTGAGGGAGCCATGCTCAGAAGCGTGTTTCCATGGTGATGCTGAATCATTGACCACTGAGATTAACCATCACAAGCCCCAAGCTAAGTCCAGGGATCAGAGGGAAAGAATTATGGTACAGGGGAGAAGCCATCCTGAGAAAGATTCTGGGGAGAAGCTGGGGGCTGAGAGAACAAGCTTAGGTTGTCTTTTTACGCCCCCCCCCTCCTTCAAGAACTTGGTCAGATCTAGACCACAAGTGTCCCTATGGCCACTGTGACCAGATAATTCTCTGTCATAGGAACCCAGCCCATTCATTGTAGGAAGCTATGCAGTATCTCTGTCCTCTGCCTATCAGACACAGGAGCATGGCTCACACGACTGCCCCCCCAAGGCGTCTCCAGGCTTTCCCTGATGGAGTCTGCAGAGAACCACACCAGGCTAGTATAACGGACCAAGGCATGTTGGACCCGTGGAGTCCGCACAACTGAGCAGATTAGCATTCAGCACGATCTGTAATGTCTTAACCCAACCGTTCTCAACCTTCTAACATTGTGACTGTTAATACAGTTCCTCATTGTGGTGATCCCCAACCATAAAGTTACTTTCACTGCTACTTTGTAACTCTAATTTTGATACTGCTATGGATCACATGTAAACCTCTGTGTTTTCCAGTGGTCTTAAGTGGCCCCTGTGAAAGGGTCATTCTAACCCAAAAAGGGTTGCAACCCACAGGTTGAGAAACTCCAGTCTTAACCAGTCAGCTTTTCTAAAACCTTGAGTTTCTCATCTTCTTGCCTCCACTTCCCAAGTGCCGTGACTACAGGCATGTGCCACAGTGCTTATGCAGTGTGAATATTGACCCCAGAGCTTTGTGAGTGCTAGACAAGGACTCTACCAGCTAAGCCATCCCTGCCCTCTCTGATACATACTAACATTGGAGACACTGTGCACACAGGCCGGCAGCCTAGCTGCATATCCTAACCTCCTCCCTATCTCCCATAAACCCCCCTGAGCCCTGAGCCCTACCCCAGACCTATTAGAATCCAGGCCCAGGCAGCCATATGAGCCCTTCAGGTGTCTCTAATGGGAGTCAAGGCCTCAAATCCCTGATGTAGTTGAAATACATTAGCTTGGTTTAAATCTCTGGAAAGCCAAACCACTCCCTATTGTGTGAGTCAATTAGGGAAGCCTGTACCCAAAAGTACCCTGGAAGAGGATGGGGGGAGGGGAGTAATGCCAGTACTGCCTGTGAGCACTGCTCGACAGCCCCTCTGCAATGCTGCTTCAGCCCTGCCTCTCCAACTCACCTGACACCTGGCCCTGGTGCTACAAAGCAGACACCAGATAGGTGTGAGGCTGGTCAGTTCTCACCTGGCCCAGCCCCTGGAATCAGGAAGAGAAATGCCTGGGCTATTAAATACTTGGCAGGCTAAGTGCAGTGGAGTGATTGTATCGGAATAACGAATGCATTATAGGAAGTGATAGTTTTCCGTTCTGCGTTTCAGCATTCGGTAATTGGGGTGGATAGCCCATTCCCTGCACGGGGCTGTGTGCCCTCAGAGACTGTCTCCCAGGGTTCTTTTCTGGGGGCAGCAGATCTTCTGTACCGGAAACATATCTCACCCAGAGGGTCTTAGGAAGCCCACCTTGGGTTGGACATGTTCCTGGGCAAGGTCTTCAGGTGAAAGGTTCAGGCTCTTGTGGGATGCAGCTATGTGACCGTCCAGAGGCCATCTGCCTTATCTGTTTGTGGTCTGTCCATTAAATGTGGGCAGTAATGGAGATTGCCAGAAGTTCTGCTGTGCAGGGCATTTTGAGCCTAAAAGGCACTTTACAGACTGTGCAAGCAATATTAGATTTGATTCTTTAAATTGAAATAAGTTTAACTCCATGCCCTGACCCTGGGAGCTGCACAGGAGAGGCAGTTACTCCTGAAGGGCCTCTTTAGCTTCCGGAAGTGCATGAGAACATGACTCTTGTACCCTATCTAGAAAATGAGGTGCTTTTTGTGTGGGGAACTTGTTCATAGCCTGTGACATCTTTAAGGGCTGAAGGCTCTGAGGGACCCACGTGACGCTTGGACATAGGGTCAGAATCAGATTTGAACTTCCTATCCTCCTGCCTCAGCCTCCCAAGTAATGGAGATTCCAGGCCCTGCTCCAGTTCCTTGGGGACTAAGTCCTGCCCTTTGATTTTGCATCCAAGGAAATCAAGGCAGTAATTCAGAAAATGCCTTGGCTCAGGTCACAGAGCTCATGAGTCAAAGTAAGGTGGCCCATTCTCTCACCTCAACCACTTGCTCCTTTGTGTCCCTTAACTCTGCCAAACTTCTGAATGGGAGCTCACTCAACAAGCAGCCTATCTGAGAGGATTCAGATGTGCCAGCTCTGGGTTTCAACTCCTAGCACTTCTCATGTATTCCAAACTATCTCCCCCCACCCCCTTTTTCTGAGACAGTGTTTCTCTGTGCAGCCCTGGCTGACCTGGAACTTGATCTGTAGACCAGGCTGGCCTTGAACTCACAGAAATCCACCTGCCTCTGACTCCTAAGTGCTGGGATTAAAGGTGTGCGCCACCACTGCCCAGCTGGTACCCCTTCTTCAAGTCCTTAGATCCTTCTTCTCTCCAGAATCACCCCTCTACCCTCCCTCTGGTCAATGTCTGCCAGCCACACTGGCTGTCTTAGACCCTGTTCTGTTGCTGTGAAGAGACACTGTACCAAGGCGACTCTTAAAAAAAAGAAAGCATTTAATTGGAGGTTTGTTTACAGTTTCAGGGGGGCCAGTCCATTATCGTGGTGGGAGCATGGCAGCGTCCAGGCAGACATGGTGCTGGAGGAGGAGCTGAGAGCTCTTTCTTTCTTTCTTTCTTTCTTTCTTTCTTTCTTTCTTTCTTTCTTTCTTTCTTTCTTTCTTTCTTTCTTTCTTTCTTTCTTTTTTGGTTTTTCTAGACAGGGTTTCTCTGTATAGCCCTGGCTGTCCTGGAACTCACTTTGTAGACCAGGCTGGCCTCGAACTCAGAAATTCACCT
>NC_034590.1:170301299-170318826 GCF_900095145.1 Mus pahari
GAGAGAGAGAGAGAGAGAGAGAGAGAGAGAGAGAGAGAGAGAGAGAGTCTATGTCTGACTTAGGCTTTGGAAATCTGAAAGCCCACCCCTAGTGACACACCCCTCCAACAAGACCACACCTAATCCTTCTAATCCTATCAGAAAGCTCCATTCCCTGGTGAGCAAGCATTAAATACAGGAGCCTAACAGGGCCATTCTTATTCAATCGCCACACTGGCCTGTTTTTGATTCCTTATATATAGTGACAGCTTTCCTCTGGAGACACTTTGGCTAAAATCTAGAAGCCTCTCTAGGGAGACTGAGTCCTGAGCTCATAGCTTGGTGAGTGTGCGGCGGGCTGGATTTCAGCTCCCCGTCACACCTGCCAAAGACATTCTCAGTCTGGATATGAGCTGCCTCTCTTCCTTCTTATCTGCCTGTCTTAGTCAGGGTTTTACTGCTGTGAGTAGTCACCATGACCAAAGCAACTCTCATAAAGACAGCATTTAACTGGGGCTGGCTTACAGGTTCAGAGGTTCAGTCCATTATCATCAAGGCAGGAGCATGGCAGGCATGGTGCAGGCAGAGCTGAGAGTTCTACATCTTCATCTGAAGGCTGCTAGTGGCTTCCAGGCAGCTAGGATGGGGGTCTTAAACACACAGCCATAATGACACACCTACTCCAACAAGGCCACACTTCCTAATAGTGCCACTCCCTCGGCCAAGTATATACAAACCATCTCACTGCCCCTCCGTCAAAATGCATGCCACACACGGTGGGTGATTTGAGATAAATATTTATTTATCCGTGCGTATGTTTATTTTCAGCACTGGGGGGTAAGCTTGCAGCCTTATGCTTGCTAAGCACAAACTCCCCGTGAGTTATGCACCTCACCCAGGATAAGTATTTTTGCTGTGTAAAGTTTCATGCTAAGGAGAAGAAGCAGCAGGTTTCTTTTGAGACTCTGCTGCATGATGGGAGACTGATACCAACACGAGCTGTCTTGTTTCTCAGGTTATGGCCACATGTACCCTGTCACCAGGCTGGGTAAGTTCCTGTGCATGCTGTATGCGCTCTTTGGAATCCCTCTAATGTTCCTGGTCCTCACAGACATAGGAGATATCCTGGCCACCATCTTATCCAGGGCTTACAGTCGGTTCCAAGCTCTCCTTTGCCTCCCCCACGATATCTCCAAGTGGCTCTCCCTCCTGCTCTGCCGGAAGCGGCCCGACAGCAAACCGGTAGAGGAAGCCATCCCTCAGATTATCATTGATGCCTGTGTGGATGAACTCCTAAACCCGCAGCCCAGCAGGGAGCCCCCCTCTCCGAGCTGCAATGTGGAGCTGTTTGAGAGATTAGTTGCCCGAGAGAAAAAGAACGAGCTACAACCACCCACGCGTCCAGTAGAGAGGAGCTCCTCGTGTCCCGAGCTGGTGCTGGGGCGACTGTCCTGTTCTATTCTCAGCAATCTGGATGAAGTGGGCCAGCAGGTGGAGAGGCTGGACATCCCTCTCCCCGTCATCGCCCTGGTCGTCTTTGCGTACATCTCCTGCGCGGCTGCTATCCTCCCCTTCTGGGAGACCGATCTAGGCTTCGAGGATGCTTTCTACTTCTGCTTTGTGACACTGACCACCATCGGCTTCGGGGACATCATGCTGGTGCACCCTCATTTCTTCCTCTTCTTCTCCATTTACATCATTGTGGGCATGGAGATCCTGTTCATCGCCTTCAAGCTGATGCAGAACCGGCTCCTGCACACCTACAAAACCCTCATGTTGTTTGTTTGCCAAAGGGAAGTTTCGCTACCTTGGTAAACGGAGAGGGCTCCGGCATCTCCGTGACCTACAGATGTAAGCCCCGCAGGCTTCCCCCACCTTGGTTTTATACAGGATTAGAAGCCGGGCCCTGGTAATCTGCCATCCAAGCTACTGAGGCTTGGGAAACAACTGACTTGAGGGCCAAGTTCAGCGTCGAGGTCCCTCAGGAACCTGGCTCCACCATTACAAACGACAAGAGGAAAGGTCATCTCTGTCATTCCCAGTCGAGTCAGCATCCCTGTCTGTCTGAAAGGGACCATTTTAAAAATACGAAAGAACCAGTGATGTCACTGCGTTTTGTGTGTGTGACAGGAAGAAAAAAAAATGACCTTTGTCTTTGGCATTTGTATTTCGAGGGAAGTTAAAATCTTCCCGAGTGGCCCCAGCCTCCCCTGATGAGTCGGAGTGTATTTAGGTAACCCGTTTCCCGAATGACTGCATGGATGCACTTGACACCTGCCTGAGCCTGGGCTGCTGACATCACCAAGTTGTTACCTGGGAGAAGTCTTCAAGGCTGGATTCTAGCAGAGCACCTGTCTCGTTGCTTAGCCCATGGATGGCGCCAGTTGTGTGAATTCGATGTAACCCCGTTGTCAGAGATGGATTGGTCCCCTCCCCCACCCCAGGTAGAGACACTTGAGAGCTGCCCCTCAGTGGCTGATGTGGAGTAGATATGCCACCTGTGTCTTGGCAACTTACTCCTTCTGTGGACTGTCTTTGGACAGTGAGGTGTGGGTCTGTGCTGGACCAGCTAGGAATGTCACAGAGGGAGCAACCTTCATCCATGACAATGGGTTGACAGTTGGCACTGGCTGCCTTTCCTTTCCTGTGCAACAGCTCTGGGCTATGCTGTATACCATCTCCCCTCCTCCCAGGCAGATTCAGGTGATCATTAGCACACTCATTTCAGAGTCTCCCTAGACTCTGTTCCTCATCATCCACCCCCCCCATCAGGCTCTCTGGAGTCCCCTCCTATAGAACGTACCCTAATTCACATCTGTCTCTCTCCAAGCAGCTTTTGAGGACCAAGAAAAGGACAGTGACAGATGACATGGAGATCTGGTTGGCAAGGTTGGGGAAGGACACATGTCCTTTATTTAATTATTGTTTCTTTTATTTGAAGGTTATTGGAAATACCTCATGGCTGTATCTTGTCTCCCTGAGCTTGCAAGCTCAGAAACATGAGTCCTGCAATTAGCAAAGTTAGTTCCTGGGTAAGTGGTGCCTGGTGAGCCACAGGGGAGCCACAGGGGAAATGCTGTGAGGTGGTGGTTTGAAGGCAGCTGGCCCTTAGGGGCTCACTGTTCTGTCTTAGATTCTAGCTATTGCCAAAGGCAACTTCACAGGAGGGTCTTCAGTTTCTCCTTCTGGATCCTTCTCCCTCTTTCCTGCAAGGATTAAATTCTAAATTCCGCCAACCCTTGAAGATCTACCTCAGGCAATGGAATCAACAAGGCATGAGCAAGAACCATTGCAAAGACAAAGTGCCCCAGGGAAATCTCAGGCCAGTGCTCCTGGTTCTGTCTGGTCTGACATTCCTCAAGCTTTGTTAGTACTGGTAAAATGTGGCAAGGCCCTGCAAACCCATTGACGACTTTGCCCTCCAAGGGGCTCGCCACGGGGCTGGAGGGTGCCTAGAGGTTCTACAGATACACACCAAACACTGGACATTTATCCAGATTGGCATAAGCAAAGCTGATCCAAGTGAATCCTCAGAGCATTAGTGACTTCATGAAAGGTAGTATGAACTCCTCAGTAACTTCCACCTTTCTTTCTTGGTTAGCTATCATCTATGTCTTTCTGTCGGTCTGTCTGTCCGTCTGTCTGTCTGTGTGCCCGTGCACATGTGCCAAGGTGTGTGTGAGAGGCAGGTAGCAGAGGATAATCTGTGGAGTTGGTCATCTTCTTCTATCATGTGGGTTTGGGGACCAAACTTAGACTGTCAAGCTTAGTAGCTATCACTTTTGCCCAGAGACATCTCATTGGCTGTCTGTTATTTCACTTTTGCCCAGAGACATCTCATTGGCCGTCTGTTATTTCTGAGACAAGGTCTCCTCTAGTCCATGGCAGCTTCAGATATGGCACATAGTCAACGATGACCCTGACCTTTTGACCCTTCTGTCTCTACCTCCTGAAGTGCTGGGGTACTGGGAGTCTACACTACACCTAGCTCACACCACGCTGAGGACCAAACCCAGAGCTTCATGCATGCTAGGCAAGCACCTTACCTACTGAGCTACCCAGCCCTGCCTCGTTCTTCTCGGGACGAAGACAGACATGGAGGCTGTCAGGAATGCATACTATGCAAATTAAATAGATGAATTGCCTTGCTGGTTCACTTATCCAGTCTGCTAGCAACAAAGCTTTCCATGGCTCCAAAGACGTGGACCTGTGTGTCTTCCTGCTCCTCACTTCCTACCCTTGTGTCATGCAACCCACATGCAGCAATGTATTTTTGTGTGTATTCCAGAAAACAGACTCTCCAGGTTCAAGGATATGAATTCACGGCACCAAGCCTTTCCTCAACGGCTCCACTCCTTGCTGCACTTTCGGTTGCCCCCGGCCTCTTCCATCTGTCTTATCAATCTAGACTATGTATTTATATTTTATTTTGCCATGACAAATACCTAAGAAGTCGAAAAGGTGGAAAGGTTTGCTTGGGGTCATGGTTTCAGAGGGTACAGTTAGTGGTCTCTTGGCTGCATGTTTTTGGGACTGTGATGAAGCAAAATAATGTGACAGAAAGAGGTAGGCAGGGGAGGAAGAGGGAGAAGAGGAGAAAGGAAGAGGAAGAGGAAGAGGAGTCAAGGACAAGATACATCTTTCAAGGGCATCCCTCCCTCCAGTGACTCACATCTCCTACCAGGACTTATCACCTACTAACACACTCACCTATGAACCCATCAATGGGTTAATTGATGAAATCAGAGCCTTAGGATCCAGTTGCCTCTGCACAGAACTATCAATCAGCTGGAGGTCCAGCCTCTGACACACGAATCTGTGGGTGAACAGTTCAGCTGCACACCACAGCAGCCTCCTGAATGACCTAATCACACATTTATCTCTCATGGGTCTGGGGCATGAAGTCTACAAGCAGAATGTAGGGGCTTGGAGGGTGCTCTCTCTTGGTTGATGGACACGCAGAGATCTCATGTGGCTTCCTCTTTTCATAAGGGCATTGATCCCGTCCTGAGTGTTCCACCCTCCTGACCTCATCCAACAGCCTCACCTCCATTGGAAGTTAGTTTCAAAACCTGACTCTGGGTGACACATCCAGTCCTTATCTCCCACCCTCAGGGGCCCCTGGTCTGGGCAGGGGCATTCTCAAGCATCTCTGATGGGTGCAATTTGCAGCCAGGGTTGGGGATCAGACCGTTGGCTGCTCTCAGAGCTTCAAATGTCCCTTTTCCTGTGGTTTGGTTGAAGACTTGCTCTCTCTGCACAGTTCTTTCTGTATAGTTTCCTCAGAATACCCAGATTACCAGAAGTGTTTGTTCTTGTCCCCCGCGTGTTCCCACTACATCCAGTCACCAGAATATAATGAGGTTCTAGTTCTCTGTCCCCTGTCTAAACGTGGAGCCACCTGAGTAAAACCACAGTGTGCTTTGCACTGTCTGTCACATACAGAGCTAGTGGGTCTCTCTCAGACTGCTCTGCAGGAGCCATGAGGGGTCTCAACTCACCCATAAGTTCCTGGGCCCTGGAGTGTAGGAGAAATTTCTGTGTCTTTCACCCAGCCTCCTCTGTACCAGGACCAATGGCGTGGGTGCCACACTAGCCCAGAAGTTGTGACATCACCCTGCTCAGCTGTCTGGCAGCCTGACACTGTTTAACTAAAGGATTAAGTTGGGGTGAGTCCAGAGGTGCGTTCAAATGGCACAGCCAGTGAGGTAGGGTGAGGAAACAGATGGTGAGAAAGAGCCAGTCCCAGGGAAGTACCAGAGACTGCAGAGCTGGCTGTATCAAGTCAGCTACCCATGGAACCTTGTCGGACCTTGGCTTGGCCAAACCGGGAGCAGAATGCGAGTCCTCAGGTGGCCACCAGGTGGCGCACCAGACCGTGTCGGCCTCCCGCTCCAGGGCCAGCAGGTGTCGCCCTCGCCTTTTGCTGCCTCTTGGCTACTTCAGGTGCCTGGAAAAAGCTTCAGGTGCCTGGAAGAGCAGCCTCCAGGCTTTGGAGTGGCCTCGATTTCAAATTTTGCAGTCAACAAAAGGAAAAGAGGCTCTCTCAAACTCTTTCTGCTATTCCATCCAGCACATCACGCAGACTTGAAAGACATGTAGTCCTGATTTTAATTTCTCAGTTGTCCCAGCATGTAATAACTTCTCGTAAATCCTCTCTTGGCTTGTGGGATATGTACCCTCCAAAGTCATAACCCCCAGTAATCCCAGTGGGTGAGGCAGCTGGTCCAGACAGCACTCCTTCACTGTCCTAGTGGGGAAGAAAGGGAGATTGCAAGGTATGAGTTCGAATTTAGTAAAGGCTACCAGGATTTCCAGAGCCTCGATCTCCACAGTCTGGGCAGCTCGGATAAGTAAGGTGAGGCACCGTAGCAACTGATACACTTGCTCCCAACTCATGTGGCTCTCTGACATCAGCTTTGTTCGCTTGCTGTTTCCCCACTGCCTTAGCCCGGAACCAATGCACCCCATTCTGCCCTCATGTCGTGGGATGAGGATACACAGCCTCCTTCATCCCTCACTCCTGCCCCGTATGCTAGGCTCCACCCTCAGGACCCCCAACACCTCTGGACCCTACATTCCTCTCGTCTCTCCGTCTGAGCACAGATCCAGCATGCCAGCAGCCTAAGCTGTCTCCCTTGGATCTCTTCTGTTTCCGGAGAGTCATGTGTGTTCTGATGTGAGGTCCTGGCTCCAGTTTCTCTCATGAAACTCCCAAGCGACTGGCTCCAAGCACATCTGGTATCTGTTCATTTCAAAAGCTCGGGGTTAGTCTGGTGACATTCACTCACTCGGTACCCAGAGTTCGTAGCTCAGGCCATGGAACAGAACCCTAAAAGAATGGGCTTGGGATGTTCAGTGTATAGGATCTGCTGTTATATTATGTCTGCCGGCAAATGGCACCACCTTTCAGGACAGTGACCTGAACTCCTCTTCTCCTAAGGAATCAGAGCCCTTGAGATAAGTGCCATGACTTAGGAGAAATGCTGGACCCACTGTGACCACTATGTCTCCCAACAGCTCTCTGGAATCGGACACCCAACCAGGCAGGCAGCAGGCATATCTAGGGTGGAGTAGCCTGAATCCCTGGGTTGTAGCCATGGTGATGGATACTCACCTCTAGTCAATGAGAACTTGGAAGCTGATGTGGGTGCAGGACAACAAAGAGCATCCATATCTTGGATGCAAATTATGGCTTCTTTTCATCCTCCTTTAACTGCCCTGCTTTGAGCCTTGCAATTTAGATCACAGAATAAAACCCTTTTAAGTACTACATATTAAAATCATAGGCCATTAAAGAGCCTTTCTGAGGCTTAGGCCCAGATTGGTCTCTTCAAAAAGTATTTGTAGGAAAGCATAGAGGACTGGGCAAAGTAATCAGCAAGTCACTGAGTCAACACGGATTTACTGAGCAGTGATTAGATGCTACGACAACTGAGGACTTGCAGTCAGGACTGGTGTGCTAGCTGGTTTTATGTCAACTTGGCACAAGCTACAGACATCTGAAAAGAAGGAACCCCAATTTAGAGAATGCCTCCATAAGTCAAGCTGTAGACAACCCTGCAGGTCATGTTCTTAATTAGTGACTGATGTAGGAGGACCTTTGTGGGCGGTGCCATCCCTGGGCTGGTGGTGCTGGATTCTATAAGGAAGCAGGCTGAGCAAGCTATGATGAGCAAGCCAATGAGCATCAGTTATATTATGTCTGCCAGCAAACGGCACCGCCTCCTGGCCTGTGCATCAGTTCCTGCCTCCAGGTTCCTGCCCTGTGTGAGTTTCTACCTTGACACCCCTCAGTGATGGATTATGATATGGAAGTGTAACACAAATAAATTGTTTCCTGTGCACCTTGCTTTTGGCAACATTGTTTCATCACAGTAATAGTAAAGGTATCAGTAAGACCTGCAGAGTTTTGTGGTTTTTGTGTATGAAGAGCTTCCTTTCCCATCCCTGTTTCACTTTGTTGTGTTTTATATGTTCAGCTAACCTGTAACACTTGGTTTGCAAAAAGGAGCCCATACACGTGTGTGTACATGCATGTGTGCATACATGTGTGGATGCGTGTTGATTACAGGAAAGCAAGGGGAGTCCCCTCTCTCAGCCTTTGTGCAGGCAGGACCCTCTGAATTCAAGCTGTCACTTTCCGCTCAGGATTTGGTCTGATCTTCGAATGTTTGTTTATTTGAGGTGAGCATCCTTCTCTCTTTGAAGACTCAGTTTATTCAGTCTGAATGGAAACAGCCCTCATCCAACGTTCTGAACATGGCTCTAAGATTTTTCTCTGCTCTTTGAAGGAACCAAGGCCCTGCACTACACATGTTTGTGTATTCCCCTCTGCACTCAGACACCCTAGTTTCAGAGGCAAGCAGTAACTACTTCCTATAATAGCTCAGGATGCCCACTGGAGGTGATGACAGACCCGAGGAGCATGGCACCTATATTCAAGCCAGCTGTCTGCTGGCTTTCTGGGCCAGGCAGGCATCAGTGACCTTGGCTTGTGGTAGTCTCTGTCTGATGGTACCATCAGCCCCATAACACTAAAAGCTCAAGGTTTCTGCTTCCTAGTTGTCTTGCACAAGGCACAGTGTGTATTAGTGTCCCAGACCCCACTCTCTGTTGCTTTCTAAGTGCTACCTAGCTGTGTGGACTTGGATGTCAGACTTTGCTAGACTCCGTTCTAATTATAACTTGTTTAGTGGCCAGGCCTGATGACTGTCTCTTCTATAGCGTAGAGTAACGGATCCACTCACCGCTGTGTCCTCCAAAGCTGGCACAACTCCTAGCACATAGTATGTGCTTAGTAAATGCTAATTAGTAGATGTTAGACAGCACAAGATATGTCTTAATTATGAGCCTGATCATTAGACACACAAAGGCCTCCAAGAACTAGGTACACTTCTATGCCTGGGCTGAAGGCTGAGCCAGGGTTGGGGTTGGAAGGACCCACTCTATGCCTGGGGAAGTCCTGGATGAGGACACCTTTGAGAGGAGACCAGACAAAACAGACCTGTGCTAGGGCAGACATTCTCCTAAGCCCTAGTGTTCCTCTAGAGCAGTGGTTCTCAACCTTCCTAATGCTATGTCCCTTTAACACAGTTTCCCATATTGTGGTGACCCCCAACCTTAAAATTACTTTCATTGCTACTTTATTACTGTAATTTTGCTACGGTTATAAATTGTAACGATAATATCTGTGCTTTCTGATGATCTTAGGCGACCCCGTGAAAGAATCTTCCTACCCCCAAAGGGGTGGTGACCCACAGGTTGAGAAACACTGCTCTAGACCCATCAAGGCTGAGCTGGTCAGGGCTCTGATACCAGCAGGGGGCCCCAGGATCTGTACATTGTGCCCCTGTGACAACTACATTTTCTTATGCTGTTCTGAGACAGAGTCTAACGTAGCCCGGGTGGGCCCTTAGCTGGCCGAGGCCGAGGCTGAGGCTGAGGCTGAGGCTGAGGCTGAGGCTGAGGCTGAGGAAGATTCTGAAGAGTCCTGACCCTCTGCCTCCTGCCTCTAGAGTGGCTGAGATTACAGGCTCGTGTGCCTCTAAGAACCCTATATTAGAGGGTGCTGGGAATTGAACCAGGGCATCTGGAACGCTCACCCTACCCTCTCACCACCGAGCTACATCTCCAGCATCCAGGACAGGGTTTGAGCCATCATGTCCTCAAGCTCAAGGGTGGAAGAGAAGTGACAATTTATTGATCTTAGATCTAATAGATGGGAGCAAACACTCTGGCCAGTGTCTCTACACTCTGCCAATCATGGCTCTGGGATTCAAGGAGACAAGCCCTCGGAACGGGCTCCATCCACTACGGAAGGTCTTCTGTTCTTTGATGCAATAGACCACTCCCAGTTGATCACTGATCCTTGGAGTGCACAGGTATGCTCAGAGGGCCACAGACCATGGTCACAGGGCTTGCTCACCGTGGTGTTATCTATGAGGAGAGCACAGATATGGTCATAGGCCCATAGGGCCTGCTTGCTGTGGTATTGTCTATGAAGGCCAAATAATGGAAATATCTGTCAAGAGAACAAGGCAAATCAGTGAGACTAATATAGTGCTCTGTGTCACTGAAAGTGAAATAAAATTGTTAATATTGCATGATATGTATGTATGTATGTGAGTGTGGGTACCACAGCACATAGGTAGATGTCAGAGAACAATGTTCAGGAGCTGATTCTCTTTGTCCCCTGTGTATTCCAGGGTTGTATAATAATACTTTTACCTACTGAGCCATTTTGCTGACCCAAACAATTTTAAATGTCTGATTTTGTTCTACTTAGGAGAGAAAGAAGCCAGGTCCTCATTGAAGCTAAAGCAAGTGTTCTACCACTGAGGCACACTGCCCACCCTGCCTAGTTCCACAAATGTTAGACATTTACAACTAACACCGATCATTTTTGTAGTGGAACAAGCACAATAAAAACAAAATTTAATTTGTACGCTTATGTTTTCCAAACCTACTTTAACAAAGTTTCTTAATTGCTTCAAGCATCCTTGCAGCTCACCAACCAAAGGTAGGAGAGGAAGATGGCTAATAGGTCAAGGGGGACATGGACCTGTTTAGAGGTTGTGATACCAATCTTTGTCAGCAGTCCAGTTCACTCAAATCACCAGCAGTGGCCAGATCCAGGAGAAACGCCAAGGCTCTGCCGACCAGCAAGTGTCTGCCGAAGCAGCAAGAGGCAGCCAGAATACCTTCAGAAGTTCTTTGGTGTGTTTCTTTCTATGAAGCCGTGACAAGCGAAGATCAGTGAAGAGAGCAAGGCAAAGAAATTCCTCTCAAGCATCCGCTCCAGAAAAACATCACGTGACAGCGTCCAGAAATACATCACGTGACACAACAGAGTCTCCAACAAAAACAGAAATTCTCACTCCATTGGTTATTGGATGGTTTGCCAGATAAGTATGGCATTACAATACTCAACTCCATGGGTACCAGACAGGAGTAGTCACAAGGGTGACTATGGTAAGGCAGATGCCCTAAGGGCCCCATGGGGCTTTTGCTGAAGGCTGTGCCTTGAGCTAGGGAGGGGTCAGCCTGGCACTCATGGCGTACTTATTCTTCGCACGGTCAAGATGAATTTGCTGTTTTCTGTGAGTGCGAGCTAGCTCATGGTGGACATGTGAGAAGCTGCACACGAATCTGCTGCAGATAAGCCTTCACAATGACACCTTGGGGGTAGCAGTCCACCTTCCCACGCACTCTCACGAAGTCACTGCTCAGTTCCCCGGAAGGAGCGGCTGTCGGCACCCTATGAGCTGGTGGGGTCCGTGGAGACCTCTCCTGTCTGTGCTCTGTAGTGGCCTGTGAGCCTTTCAATGAAGTGGATGGTTTGCTGAATGTGGGTCATTGTTGGCATGCTGTCCTGTGAGCTTTGGGTTCACTCTAGTTTCCAGTCTTTCCATACTAAATACAGAGGTATCTGGGTCTCTCCATCAGTTCCTATGTCCCCAGTGTAGGTGGTGACTGTGGACTGTTATGGTCCTCCTGCGCAGATGGCTGGGAGGCTCCCAGGTTGCACCACTGCCATTTGGAAGACTCATGTCTGATATATAGACAGCTGCAAGTATTTCCAAGTGATTTCTCATAACAAAGTGTCTTCTCTTACTGGGGGGGGGGCTCTGCTAAGAGTCTGGGTGCAGTCAAAGGAGATAGCAGGTCTACTGACCTCTTTGGGGATTAGAGTTCTAAGTTTTTCCAAGGATCTGGGAAATCTACAAGTTTAAGATGAAACCAGGTGAGCTGTATATCTGCAATCCAGTGTTGGGAGGCAGAGGCAAGAAGATTGTCAGGAGTTCAAGACCTGTATGGGCTACACAATAAGTTCTAGGCCAGCCTAGGTGTATATGAAGTACAGGCCAGTTAGGACTACATGGCAAGATCTTGAAAGAAAAAGTAGAACATTAGGATGAAGCACAGGAAGTCAGCCTGTTAATTACAGAATCTCAGGCCACATTTGTCAGATGGGTGACACAAATTCCCAGCGAATAAGAGCTGTGTCCATGTGTGTGCGCACGTGTGCCTGCACTGTCCTGCTGCCCCCAGACAATAAACAGCAGTCAATATAAATCCAATTGGGCATAATAACCGGCTTTCTCTCCCCCTCAGAGATGGTGACAGTGATTTCTCAGACGCCTTTTAGTTACAGACAAGTTTCTGAACAACATAATTGGGTTTGGTCGTGCAGCCTGCCATGCCGGACTATTGATTGTTTGTAACCATCTCCTGCCCTGAAGATGTCTGGTGTGTGGTCAGCATAGCAAGTGGGTGGTGAAGACAGGCAGCTCTGGGTGAGGGGATGTGGGAGCTGCTCTGGGCAGGGGGGCTGGGGGCTGGGGTGGGAGCTGCTCTGGGCAGGGGTATAAGGGTGGGGTGGGAGCTGTTCTGGGCAGTGGGGTGGGGTGAAAGCTGCTCTGAGCTGGGAGGACATGGGAGCCTGGCATGTGTGTGTGTGTGTGTGTGTGTGTGTGAGCCCCTCTGAGCAGGGGTTGGGGGTATGGGAGATGCTCTGAGTGGGGCAGGGGCGACTTGGGAGCCTCTCTGCGGGGTGGGGAGTAGGGACTTGGGAGCCTCCGCAAAGGAGAGACCCGAGGCTGACATCTACCTACTGACACGTTCCAGAGGCACAAATGGTGAAAGACTTAAGAGCTGTCAGGCCACGGAGGCCCAGGAGTCAGAGCACTGTGTCCACTGGGACCCAGAACTCTTCTTTCTGGATCTGCATTTCTGTGGTCAAAAATAATGATGGAACCTCATAACTTTGTCTAATGGAAGTATACTGTGAATTACAATCACAAACCATGGAGAACTTTCTAGAATCCACATCTTAAAAAAAATAAAAATTAAAAAGAGCACAAAATGTAGTTCAGTTGTAGAGCATTTGCCCAACATGGGCAAAGCAGTAGGTTCAAGCCTGAACATTTAGAGGAAAAAAAACCAAAAACCACAAACCAAAAAGACGCTACTGAAACTAGTTTTAATAATATTTTGCTTAACTCAACTCAATGAGTAACATAAAAACATTGAATTATTTTACAATTTACTAAGTCATTGAAGTCTAGCATGTCATTCTCATTCCTGGTACACCCCCAGCTGTCCTCTTGTATGTCAAGGGCTTCTTGGTCACAGGGCCAGGCTGTTCCTGTTCTGGCCTGTGCAGGTGTGCCAAGCCTATAGATAAGTTCTCTGTGTCCCAGGGTTTCACCAGCTTGCCCAAGCTGAATCTGTGGATCTGTGTGTCTGCACTGTGGCCACCACAGTCTGTAATCTCAGGAGAGGCTCAGCGGGTAGGCCCCCTTTCCTCTGCCTTCAGGGGACAAGGCTGGTCCAGTGGAGGTTGGTGAAGATAGGAAAAGTGTGTCCAGATGTCCTATGGTAAGCACTGCCAGCTGCCGCCGCATGTTTTAGTGCAACAGACCCAGGCAGGCCTGTGATATCTTTGAGTTTTGCAGCTGAGCTGGACTCTAGAGTCAGGAATAGGACTTGTAAGGGGGAAGGGAGGAAGAAAATCAGAAGAATGAGGATTGTTCCTGGGCGTCAGGGGTCTAGTCTGATAGAGCCGAGGTTATGTATCAGGAGTGGGTGCACACAGGTAATATGGAAATCCAGCTAGAAGAATTTACATGGGATATCAGGAAGCCGTATCAGGCTCTCAAACTGGAGTCCACTGCAGGAAATGTACAGGGTTCCTGCAATCTCCAATGGGTTAGAGACAGCAGCTGTGTTTAGAGGCCAGTGGTACAGGAGGAGGTGACCCAGATGGAGGAAAAGGAGGAGCCATTCAGTATGGGAGACACCAGGGTGGCTGCTGTTACCCTCTCTTTGACAAGGAAACTATGAACAGGAAATGGCATCAGGGCTTTGCCTCAGGCAGTGCTCTTGTGACCAGGAAGACATCCTGGGAAGGCAGTCAGCTCATCCCTGACCCAGAGTCAGGAAGCAGGGCAAGGCTTTGGGAACCCGCAACCTGCAGAAAGAGAGTCGGTAGGCTACTCCACTGTGCAGGGTTTTAACAAACACAACTGGCAATGCTGGGAGCCTCAGCTTCTGAGAGGGGTTCTTGTCCACAGCAGCGGGGGTGGGAGACGTTTTTCTAAGACCAAACAAAGCCAAGTGAGGGTGGAAAGCAGGAGATGGAGTGGATTTGGCAGCCTCCGAGAGAGGAGGGGCCAGCGGGGCCAGCAATCCAGTGAGTCATCCGCAAATGGCAAATGCCCTGCCCAAGAGAACAGAGAACTTGAGTCATGAGTGACATTTAGAATCCTTACTCTGTCCCTGGTACCCTAAGGCCCGGGAACAGAGCTGTGGACAGGACACGGGAGGTAGGACCCCACTGAGCCGCGTGAAGGGTGAGGAACCTGAACATTAAGTCAGTTTAGTAGTTTTGGGGTGTGGTCAACACAACCCAGGACACGTGCAGAGAGGGCAGGGAACATTTCACAGGGAAGAAATACATGTCCACCATTTTCTTTCAACCTATCTGTGTTTTAATCTAGGGCAGAAGTGATAAGGGCGGGCTAGTTTGGCAAGGAGGAAATAAGACTGACACCACCGGAAGTCACAATGGCGTGAAAGAAAGGTCCAGGAGTGGAGAAAAGCACAGGGTGCAGAAATAGACGCCCAGGAGTGAGAACACTGTAAGCAGAGAACAAGAGCCTGCAAGCCAAAGGCGTAGGCGGGGCGTGGAGGTGGGGCGTGGAGGTGGGGTGGGGTGGAGGGTAGGGGGTGGGTGCAGGAGTGACAGAGGCGGAGGCTGGCAGGCCTGAGCTCCTCATGCTAGGATTCTGGGGTTTGTACAGACACCTGAAGCCTTGTGAGAGACCAAGGAGCTGATCAGAGTTGAGCAGGGACAGGTGACAGATTAAGGTGGGCAGTGGACAGGCCTGGAGTCCTAACGCTGTCCCAAGTGAAGCCATTGAGGGGGCTTAGGCAGTAGTGTCGCCACCAGAGGTCATGCTGTTCTTTGGCTGGGTGAGCATGGGTGGTTGGCACAGGGAAGTCTGTGGTGGCTTCTGGAGAGCAGAGGAAGGAGCAAATAGCCCAGGGGGTGTTGCGTGGCCCCTCGCAGATCTCAATTCCAGCAAATATCCTCAGACAGGTTAGCGATGCTATTAAAGTCACCGAACCTGGAGACCCGGGTTTGCAGATAATGCTGCACCAAGCAGGTGAACTCAGTGATTGGATTATTAAGTTACAGCATCTGTGACTTAATTTCATTGGCCGCCAGCGAGGCATCTGTCAAGCAAATTGACATTTGCTTTGCCAGTCTCTCTTAAAGTCAGAACAATTGATTTGGTTACATTTTATACACAAGATTTGCTTTCCCTCAGAAAAGCAGAAGGACATGAAATACACTCTTTAAAGTTTTAAGTCTCCTTATTTGTACTGAACAACTGTTAGAGTTGGTATCATAGAACAAAACAAGAAACAACAAAATACCCTCTTATTTAATGGGACCGAACCTGGCTGAGACCGGCTGGTACCTTGGAAGAAAAGTGAAGTTGGCTACTGTCAGAAGTAAATAAACTCTTCCAAGCCCAGGAAGTTGATGCTATTGTTTCTATTTACATCTGTGGATCTTTTGTTCCGATAGTCTATGGTTGATGAGAACCAATTCCTGGAAGGGGTTCCATGATCTCCACACATGCTTTGTACATGCAAAATAAATAAAATACAAAGAAATTATTTGAAAGAATGTCTCCTAGATTCAGCATACCATTGACACAATTTTAAAAGTAGTTTCTATTGTTGAACTCTATATTTTAAGTTATATGGCTACTGAGTTACATAAGATATTTTCATACAAGTATTTAATGTACTTTGAACAGTTTTCCCCCACAACACATCTTTCCTTTCCTTTCCTTTCCTTTCCTTCCCTTCCCTTCCCTTCCCTTCCCTTCCCTTCCCTTCCCTTCCCTTCCCTTCCCTTCCCTTCCCTTCCCTTCCCTTCCCTTCCCTTCCCTTCCCTTCCCTTTCCTTTCCTCTCATTAATGGAGGAGGAAATCCCTTTGTCCTCCTAGACAGTTTGGCCTCTACCAGGGCCCAGGTGGTTTCTCTACTCAGTGAGATGCTATCTGTAACCATGATTTCATGGTGGAAGGCTGGGGACAGGGACTACAATCCCTAAAGCATCTAGCATAACCAAATTGTACAGCCAGGGAGTCTGATGTGCTGGTCAGAAAGCCCTTGCCATGCAAGAGTGAGCTCCTGAATTTGGATCTTTAGAACCCACATAACCAGCTGCATACAATGGCTAACACCTGTAAACTCAGCATGTGACAGCAAGAGACAGCTGGATCCTGGAAGCTAGGCTGTCCTATGGTCAAAACTCCAGGCTCGTGAGAGACTTTGTCCCAAATGAGAGTAGAAGGTCCCTGATGACTGGTTGACACATTAGGCTGTTTTCCTGTCTCCTCAAATGTGCTATCTACACATGTACCCATACCCACAATGTCCCTATACCCACACATGTACCCATACCCACACATGTACCCATGCCCACACGTATTCCCATATACACACATGTACCCATGCCCACACATGTCCCCATGCCCATACATGTCCCCCATACCCACACATGTACCCATACCCACACATGTACCCATGCCCACACATGTCCCCATACCCACACGTGTCCCCATACTCACACATGTCCCCATGCTCACACATGTTCCCGTACACACACATGTTCCTGTACACACACACATTCCCATATCCACACATGTACCCATGCCCACACATGTACCCAAGCCCATTCATACACTCTCACCTACGCATGTACCCACATTTACACCCATACCTACATGCACACCCATACACAGACATATACCTATGCATACAGACATATATCCATACCTACACGTGTACCCATACCCACACAGTAACCCACACCTACACGTGCACATGCAAGAGACACATAGCCACCTCCCAGTCCATAATACTCTCCTTTAATTTTTTATTCTTCTCTCATATACTATATTCCAACTGCAGTTCCCCCCCCTTCTCCTTCTCCTTCCCCCAGGCCCTCCTCTCCCCCTCCTATCTTCCCCAGACCCACCCTTCTGTTTCCCCTCAGAAAAGAGCAGGCCTCCCGGAGATTTCAACCAGGCCTATTAAGCTGCAGTAAGACTGGGCACCTACTATCACATCAAGAGGAGGCAACCCAGTAGAGGGAACAGGGTCCCACGAGCACACCAAAGAGTCAGAGAGAGAGACAGCCCCCACGTGCACTATTAGGAGTCCCACAATAACACCAAGTTACTCAGCCATAACATATATGGTGAGGACCTAGGTCAGACCCCTAAAGGCTCCCTGGTGCCTGCAAGGCCCCATGAGAGTCCCAGCCAGCTTGATAGTCTCCTTCTTCAAATCGTCCTTTCTCTATTTAAACAGCTGCCTAGTGTAGAACTTTCCAGATAATGACAGAATATCTATTCTGAACAGTAAAGGTTTATAAAGGAAAAGAAAGAAGAAGAAGAAGAAGAAGAAGAAGAAGAAGAAGAAGAAGAAGAAGAAGAAGAAGAAGAAGAAGAAGAAGAAG
>NC_034590.1:170318981-170378172 GCF_900095145.1 Mus pahari
AGAAGAAGAAGAAGAAGAAGAAGAAGAAGAAGAAGAAGAAGAAGAAGAAGAAGAAGAAGAAGAAGAAGAAGAAGAAGAAGAAGAAGAAGAAGAAGAGAAGAAACTCTCCCCGAGTCTTTTGCCTTTGGCCAGATACAGACCTGACTTTGCTTGTGATCCTTCTCACTGGTCTGGCTTGACCCCTCGAGGCTTGTCTGCCCCTTCGAGATTTCCCCCTCTGTTTCCTATGCTTAACCTCACCAACTCCGCACATAACACCCTTCAGGGTATCCAGAGTGGTGGAAGCATTGTGGGCTGTCTTCACAGACAGACAGCTGAGTGCACTTCCTGCCTCAGTTCCAAGCCCACCGTGACCAAGGCCTGCTTCTTCATTTGCATTCATTCCTTCTCACGTTCAAGACTCTCATCCTGCTGCCCATCCTATACAAACAGGCTCCTGTGAGCTCGATCCATCTATGCAGTGGTACCTTGTGTGTGTCACAAGTGCCTGCCTGGAGACTCTGGGGAGGCTCCCACTGGCCTACTATGCTCCTTCCTCTTCCTCCATACTCAAGAATAAGCTGCAGCCGAGATGTGTGGGTCCAGCTTATCATTTCTCCTAGCTTCTTAGTGAGCATCTCCTTCCATTCCCAAGAGTCTCCTCTCTTGCAAAGGCCACATCCCCAAATCTATGCCTTCCCCTCAAACTGACCCAGAATAAATTCTTCCTCCCTTAAGCTCTCAGCGCTTCGTCACGAGGATAAGAAAAGCAGTGAATAGGGAAGCAATATGCTCTGTAAACAGTCTTTTCTTCTCCATGTGTGCCTATGATAAAGTTTAATTTTTTTATAAATTAATCATAGTAAGATATTAACAACATTAACTCATGAGAAATAGAACCATTAAGACAAATATCATATATCATTTCAAAAAATATCTTATTGCAGGTTCACGTCCTTCTTATGACGATGGTAGATGCTGCTGCAGGGGACAGCTTGGTGGCTTCTCTGTGGCATATTTGAGTCCCCAGCACCTCTGCTCTTGGACTCTGGGGCATTAAATACACATGCTACGAGGCTGCTTCTGTCCACTTGACGACTGAGATGCCCATTATGTGATTGACCATCTGGTGGACAGTGTACGCACATAAACACACTGGGCAAAAGATGACTCAGACCTCTGGCTAGATAGGACTCCACCAACCTGCTGGAAATGATGGACAACTGAAAACTTATGAGTTGCTTACTTCTGGAAATTTCCATGGAACTTTTCTTTCCAGACCACAGTTGGGCGCTGATAATTAAAGCCCCACAGAAGAGGCTTGCATTTGGAGGGATCCCGACATGTAAACTAAATTTAGCTCAGCTCTCCATTCACACACACACACACACACACACACACACCACAATGTCCCCTGTGGTAGCCTGAACATAAAATGCTCCCCTGGCCCCCAGGCTCATGCATGTGAACCCTTGGTCTCTAGGTGGCAACATTGTTTTGGGAAGTTGTGAAACTTTGAGGAGCTAGAGCCTGTCTGGTATATAGTGGGTTCATGGAAGCCAGCCTTGAGGTTATGAGGTGCTGTGCCCTGAGTTCACAGGAAACCCAGACGAGTCCAAGAATTGCAAAGTGTGCTGCAACTCACAAAAGAGTCTTTTATTTTCAAGTTCTAACTCAGTTCACCCACCTAGCACTCACTGCGTGGATGCTGGCAAGCTACCCTGAGTCCAGAAAACCTTGGGTTTATATACAGTATAGTTAGGAATAGTGTGAATGTTCACAGAAGAGGGGAGTAGAGGGTGGAACAGTACTGAAGTGGGAGGGGGTTAATGGGTAAGGACTAATTTTATGGCCAGTCACAACTGTCCGTGACCTGACCTCTGTTTACCTTTTTTTCCATGGTCTCCCTTGAGCTTGTTATTTCTCTAAGGTCCCAAGGACAGGCGCCTGGAGTCTTGCTGCTTTATCAGCAGGAGTGATGCCTGCCATTCTAACACTAGGGGAGGGGGAGGGAGGATGGGAGCCTCTGGCGGGAACGCAGAGGCAAACTGTTCAACACTGAAGTCTCTCTAGTATCAGTAATTTGGGGGTTACAACATCCCCCCCCCTTCTTTTGGTGACTCTGGAGGCCAATCTTGGACTCTTTATAGGCCTGTGTTAACTGGTTGGTACTGGGATCTTATCACTATCAGTGACAATGACAATAGCAGAAAAACAATTAGGGGTCCTAACAAGGTGGATATGAGGGTGGTTAATCAAGAGGAGGAGTTAAACTAAGACTTGAACCAGCCCTGTTCTCTCTCTCTCTCTCTCTCTCTCTCTCTCTCTCTCATTTTGGCTAACCCTTCTCTCACCTTGAATCTTTACTCCCAGAATGGTCTCCAGTATGTGTTTCCCAATGTTTCACACCCCCAGGTAGCATAGAAGAAATGGTTGGCCCCCTAACACTGATGGGCCTGTTGCTGGCTTTTCTAATCTCAGGAGTTTTTTGAAAGACACTTTTTAACTTTGGGTGTCTGTACCCTAAGCCCCACCCTCCAAGGCCACTTCTGGGTCACGGTTTAGATTTACAAGTCCCTTGTCCCTCCACATTCAGGCATACTTCCCCCTGTGTCTCCATGGCAGTGGCACCTCAGAAGTCAAGGCCCACCACTAAATCACAGAGATCAAAGACAGGGACCAGCTACCAGATACAACTTGGGTAGGCACCTCTGGGGTTCCTACGTTATACGGGGCGCTAAGTTTGGGCCAAAATTCCAGGTGAGGAGCCATAAGATTCTTGGCAGCCTGAAAAGTCACTCTGGGGGAATCGAGAACCAGCGTCAAGGAAATGGGTGTCTCATGCAGGATCTCAAATGGGGTCAGGTTAAAATGGTAGGGGGGTGTTTAGGGCTGGGGGAGGGGCACCAACCAGTCCGAGCCAGTTTCTAAGGTCAATTTAATCAAGGTCTCTTTAGGGGTTCTGTTTATTTCTTTTACCAGCCCTGAGTTCTGGGGAGGATATGCACAATGGGGCTTTTAATTAGTCCCCAGTATCTCTGCCAATCCCTGACTTACCTTAAGAGACAAAAGCAGGACCATTGTTTAATCTAATTACCTCGGGCACTCCAAACCCCTGGGAAATTTTTTTCTAGTATCTTCTTAGCTACCACAGTAGCTGTTTTTTGTTTGGTGGGGAATGTCTCAACTCATCCAGGGAAAACATCAACAAACACTAGAAGGTATTTGTAACTATATCTTCCTGGCTTAACTTCTGTAAAATCGACCTCCCAATAAACTCCAGGCTGGGTCTGCTGTCCTGTTTACTCTTGGCTGCATGAGCGTTCACTTGCTGGCATAGCTTACACTGTTCTACTCTCTCTCTCTGGCCCAGAACCTGAGGTCTATTATAGATACTTTAGGTCCCTTAACTGCTTGAACAAGCTTTTTATCTCCTAAATGAGTCTATCTGTGCATTTGGCCTAGTAATTCTTTTGCTTGCCTTCTGGGGAGTATAGTTCTCCCTTCTTGTGTGCACCATTGTCCTGCCTTCTCTTGGCAATAGTTGGGAGGGTGGCTAGCAATCTGAGTCCTTTCTTCTTTTATATATCTTAAGTGAAGCCATCCCTGTGTCTCCTTGAGCCACTTGATCTGCCTGGTTCTTGCCACAACCACTTGGCCTGACTTCCTCATTTTACTTCCTGATTTGTAAACTTAATCAAGCAGCCACCCAAGTTCCCATGGCCTGAGCTGCCCACTGCCTTGATGAACTGTATCCCTTCAAACTGTGAGCTGAAGTAAATATCTCATCCTCCAGGTTGCTTCATTTGACTTATTGGTCACAGTATGAGGAAACTAATATACCATAGGAGCCTGTGGGGATTTTCTGGGACACAGGAGGGAGAATATTTCTGCTCAGATCTCTGCAGTTCTCTGTCAATTTTGAGCAGGAGCAGATGAGAAGCTGAGGCACATAAAAATTAGGTATCACGTGCAAATTCATTCGTATAAACTGAAGCACTAGCTTTAAGTCAGTTCAGCTGATCTCAAATAATGTCTGATTTAAAAAAAAAAACACACACTGTCCCAGTTGGCAATATACTTTACTATCTCTAAATCTTGAGATTTAATGGAAAAGCTAACCCTGGTGGTATTTCTGTGCCCTCTTAGTCTCCTGGTAAGAGGATGAGAGGGTAGAGAGAGGTTGGAGGTGGAAGTGGGGTGCTGAGCCAGCCTCTTTGTGGGTTCTGAAGAAGCAAGGACCATGCTTTGGAACATAGGATGTGAAAAGGCAAAGTGTCCCCTGGCATGACACCTGAGAAGACAGAAACTGTTCATCGTGATCACTCATCATTCATCATTCATCTCGAGCAGAAGGAATCACGACCCCTACCTCTTGTGTTCTGAGGCTTATATGCATCTTCTAATAAAAAAGTGCATTTGGTTCTTCTGCAAATCTCTAAATTGTGGTGGTTTGAATACACTTGGCTCAGGGAGTGTACTATTAGAAGGTGTTATCTTATTTGAGTAGGTGTGGTCTTGTTGGAGGAAGTGTGTCATTATGGGAGTGGGCTTTGAGACCCTCCTCCTATCTTCCTGGAAGTCAGTCTTCAGATGAAGATGTAGAACTCTCAGCTCTTCCTGCACCATGCCTGTCTGGACATTGCCATGCTCCTGCCTTGATGATATTGGACTGAACCTCTGAACCTGTTAACCAGCCCCAATTAAATGTTGTCCTTATAAGAGTTGCCTTGGTCATGGTGTCTCTTCATGGCAATGGAAACCTTAAAGGTTACAAAAGTCTTAACAGTTCTAACATTGTTCAAAAGCCCAAACCCCAAATCAAGGAAAATATTAGGGCCCCTACAAAATTACAAACAAGATGAGATGACTTAGTGTGCAAACACACTTGCTGCCAAGCCTAATGACATACCTTCAGAACCTACGTGGAAGAAGGAGAAAACAGAATTCCACAAATTGGCCTCTGTCCTTCACATGTACACTGTGGCTGCATGTATACCTCTACATACACACTAACCAACTAACTAACTAAGTAACCAACCAACTAACCAACTAACTAACTAACTAAACAAACAAACAAACAAATAACTGACTAAATGCAATGTGAAAAATACTTCTGGGCATGGTGGTACATGCCTTTAATCCCAGCACTTGGGAGGTAGAGACAAACAGAGCTTAAGGCCAGCTTTGTCTATGTAATAAGTTCCAGGCCAGACAGAGTTAGAGGGAGACCCTGCCTGCCTTAGAAAAAATTATAAAAACAAGTTACATGCTTCCAATCTATAATGGCACAGAAATAAGCAGGCCTATCCCCAGAGATGAATGGGGCATGGGAAAGAAAGATTGGCCTTTTCACCCAAAGCAGGACAAGCTGTCTGATGTAGTTGACACCATGCCTTCCCCACCATGGTGAACTGAATCCTTCTGGACTGTGAGCCAAAAGTGTCTCTAAGGCAAACACTAAACTTCATGGCTCCATGAACAATATCCCGGGCACTTGTTGGCATCATCTGGGCTCTGATAGCCTTGGGTGGTCCCTCTCTTCTATCTCTGCCTCCTGCAGCACATGAGACTTCTGTCTTAAGCCAGCTAGACTCCATGTTTGCAGTTTTCCTTGGTGGACATTGTCCTGGCATCTTCAATATCCAGCAATCCCATCACAACTTAGACTTTGTGTCCTTTCAAGGGCTCCTTGCAGGCTACACATTGCCTTCCACGATGCTACCTTGTATGACACTGTTAGATTATGCTGCTGGTTCTGGGTGCTACCTGTCCCTTCTATCACAGTCATAGTAGACTCAGTGTGCCTGAAGGCTTGCAATGGCTAAAGATGGGAAAGCACCCGCCTAAGTGGTCATTTTGGAACTGGAAACTCTTTGGTCTTGGCTTAGGCCCTCTCCTTTGAAATTAACTCCCTTGTTTACAAGTTGGAGCTTTGGTGGGGGTTCCTGCCTTCAAGGTACCTCTCCTATTATCCCAGTGAGGAACTCTGGGTCAATCTCTAACTTAGAGCTATTTCTCTGAGCCCCCATCATCAGTGACTTCAAATTCAGTCACACTCCTTTCCTTGCTAAGCTTCACATTTCTGAGTCTTTCTGTTCCATTTGCCCTCCTCTCCCAGTGAAACCTAGATAAAAGCAAGGAGTAGTAACCATAAAAACTTAGCCCATTGTGATAGAATTTGGCCTCAGTCAATTCCTTGGGACATGGGAAGAACATATCCAGATTCTTTGCCAGAATACAACATAAATGTTCCCTAGTCTCTTGTCTAGTAGAATTGTTGTCCTCTCAAAAAGCTCCTGAGTCTCCCCATCACTTGTCTGCATTTATTTCAGTGTTCTGGTCTTCTGGACTTCCACCAGAATGGACCCGTAAGTTCTGCTTACAGGATTCTAGGACTTTACTGGTCTGAAATTCCAAACTCTTTCACATTCTTCCAAAAGCTTAAGAACCACATCATCCTGGTTTATAACAGAAATAACCCCACTTCTGATACCAATTTCCTGATACCAATCAGCATTTGCTTTCCCATGACTGTGGTAAAACACCTGACAAAAGTGACTTCAGGAAGAAAGGGTTGTCTGGGCTCACAGTTAAAAGTCACACATACAGACCATCATGGTGAAAAGGTGTGGTGGCAGGAGCAAGTAGCGATTGGTCTTGGTCATGGTGTGTCCACAGACAGGAAATAGAAACGGATGAATGCTGATGCTCTGTTCACTTTTCTTTTTTATTTAGTTTATGGCTCCAACCCGTGGTGGGTTAGCATCAACCACACTGAGGCCAGATCATCCCTTCTTAGTTAAAAATCCTCTGGAAACCTCACTTACACATCAAAATGTGCCATGAATATACCTAAGTAATTGACAATGGGATTAACCACAAGAGGCAAAAGCAGACTCTGACTAGTACAGGAAGAGGCTACGGAGACCTGGTGGATCAGACAAGTCAGGGCTTCCCCAGCTCCTCAGCCTCCAATGCCTGGCCTCTGATATATGAAGAGTCTTCATACCACCTTACATTTCCATGTGTTCTCTATTTTAAAATTTGTCTGAGATCAGCTTTACTCAAATGAGAACATAGGGTGCTCCTTTGCCATTTTTCCTCTCAACCATCCACTGTCTTCCCTGGATAAAATAGACTTACCCCCCACCCCAATCTAACTCCGACAATCTTACTATCAATGTGCTCGAAGTCATAAAAGAACTACGGACATTAAACAGAAAGGACAATATCAGTGTCTTGTTAATCAAGATAGTGCATGTTATTTATTTCATTATTGCCATGGTTTTGTTTTGTTTTGTTTTTTTGAGGTAGAATCTCACAAATTGGTATGGGTTGGCACTTAACTCTTGATCCTCTTGTGTCAGTATCCCAAGTCCTGGGAGTTCAGATGTGCACCACCACACATGCCTAAAGTGATATACCTCTAGTTCAGCTTTTCTATGTTTAATAATTATTTGTTAAATTCATATCATATACAGGCTGTCACTGATAATCAGTAACCACTAATAATTATAATAACACCTTTCTGAAGGGAAGTGATATGTTTAGACCCTTATGGCCATAAAAAATTAAAGTTAATGCACTATTCATTTTTTTTTCCAATTTTTATTAGGTATTTACTTCATTTACATTTTTTTTATTTTTTTTTTTATTATTATTTTCTTTATTTACATTTCAAATGCTATCCCGAAAGTTTCCCATACCCCTCCCCCCACCTCTGTTCCCCTACCCACCCACTCCCACTACTTGGCCCAGGCCTTGCCTTGTGCTAGGTCATATAGAGTTTGGAAGACCAAGGAGCCTCTATTCCCACTGATGGCCGATTAGGTCATCTTCTGCTACATATGCAGCTAGAAACACAAACCCAGGGGGTACTGGTTAGTTCCTGTTGTTGTTCCACCTACAGGGTGTTAATGCACTATTCATATATTTCAGTTCACATAATAGATGAGGAGGTGAACAAAGGAATTAGACTTCAGAAACATCAAAGTAGGATACAATTTTGTTGGGAGCTAAGCAAGAATGCTTTGAAGTTGTAAAGCATGTACTACCTTAGATTCCCTTGTTACTGTGACAAAGCACCCTCACAAAAGCAGCTTAAGGCTTATCCTCACACTGTGGGGGAGTCAAAGCAGAAGTTGAATCAACTGTCACGTGACATCCTCAGTTAAAAACAAAGAGCAATGAATCCAGGATCTCCAACATAGGGAGTGGTGCCACCCACATTGGGTGAATCTTCTCACCTCAGTTAACATAATCAAGACAATCCTTACACACATGCCAATAAGGCCAGCCTAATTTAGATTTTTTTATTGTGATTCCCTTTTGGAGTGATTTTACATTGTCTCAAGCTTACAAAAGTAACCAGCACAGGACACAGTGTAAATTTTTTAACTGCTAAAGAGAAACATGTTTGCTTTTCTAAAACCTTTTGAGTGGTTTTGCACTTTCATAATATTTATATTCCACTGGATACATTTAAAAATCAGTATGATAGTTTTATATATACATGCTAATATTTATAATATGTCTTGAAATATTTTTATTTGTGATTACAGAAACCATTTAAGATACTGTTTTTAGAACGGATAAAACAACTTTATTTTTAAAAAAAGCTTTACTTGGGGTTCCTTTGGAGAGAACTCAGCAACTAAGGGCACTTGGTTCAGTTCCCAGCACCTAAAGGTGGCTCACTTTCCAGATCAGATGCTCTCTCCTGGCCACCTACAGTACCACGGGTGTGTGCAGTACACATATGTAGACAAAGCACTCATACACAGAAAGACAAACATTTTAAATAGTTAAACACAGATTTGGGGGATTTCAGAAAAGTTAGAAAGCCCCACGTAGGTGGAGCTCTGAGGGTCTGGTGTGCTCCCTGGAGTCACATCTCTCCAGTTCGCTGGGCTGGAGTTTTGTGTTGTTTCTGGTGCCTCCTCCCACATTGTGAAGTGGCTACTAGTTCTAAATACTTGAATGGGAAGATGTGGTCTCCTCTGCTCATCAATGTTTCACGAGCACCCACCATGGTGCTGCCTGGAGTTGGTAGCACTCAACTGGTTAAATAGATACTTGGGCTCTCCCTGTGTGTTCCATACTCTGTGCTCAGACTAATTCTCACTGCTATCCAGCAGGAGGTCCAATTCTTCAGAGCTGGGAGGAGCCAAGTGAGGAAAGCCAGTATAACTCTCCAGAGCTCAGTAATCAAGGAAATATCAGATTGGGGTCCCTGCATCTGGCAAGAGTGCTTACATGTCATAAATCACTGATTCTGTGGCTCAAGTCAGAGACTTTGGGTTCGGAAACTCCAAAGCCAAGGGACTGGGGTGCCAGCCCATGAATTCCATCTCTCCACAGCCACCTTAGTTTTCTGCCATTTGCTTTCTCCTCCTGAGTGGGTCCCTCTTCCTCCCTGTTTAATATTTAAGTTACACACATTCTGTGATATCAGAGACCCATGTCACTGACCTACTTTTCCCATCCACACATCTTTTATCATGGTGGGAAGCACAGGGGGTCTCTCTCTAAAGAGAAGAGAATCCAAGAGAGTGAGAGAGCGGGGAGGAGCACACCACAAGGCTGCTCCTAGCAGGCTCCTGCTGCCAACAGGCGAGCATTAATAAAACAAGGCCAGACGCCTCTGCTGAGAGCCTGCCACAGTAACAGGGATGTTAAGTGGTAAGAACACAGCTCTGACCCCTCTGACCCTCCCTATAGAAGGGCCTCAGAAAGCACTCCTCCTCCGTGTGTGTGTGTGTGTGTGTGTGTGTGTGTGTGTGTGTGTCTACTGTCTATTACAGGAACATTCCTAATGGAAGATATTGTACAGAGAAGGTCGGTTGCTCGGGTGCTCTGCCTCTTAACCAACTAATTCACACCCCAGACATAGCACAGAGGGCGGAAAGCTCCTTTAACAAGGTGTCAAGGACACTTTGCCACAAACTCGCCTAGTTCCAGGCGCTCCTGCCCACCCACAGGTGCTCAGTCAGGCTGTTCTCAACTCTGAGAGTCTTCACTCCCTGCCCTCGGTTCATCTTTGTCTCCTTTCACCTGTTTTCATTCTCACCTGAAGGTGCCCGGAGCTCTAGCCTCCCTGCTGCGTTCTGACCCTGGATCCAAGTCTATAGAGTGGGAAAAGGGAGCGAGGTGAGATGCAAGTGTCTGCCCTGGTTCCCAACGTTTTCCTGGGGCACACCTCACAGCCTTCATTCATGTCTTCTTTGGCCACTTTATGAACATGGCAGCTCAGAGGCCCACACAATTTCTTCTGAGCATTCTGGCCAGCCTGAGCATAGAAGAAAGTACCATTGCCTGCACACCTTGGCCTTGATTCTCTTCAGGACCTTTGACTCCTTGTCCTGGGCTCCTGTGGCTGTGTTTTAAAGCCCCTGCGGCTTCATTCTCAACTCCCCTTCCCCTCCTCCACTGCAGACGTCCCCAGAATCCGATAGGGTGGGCTCGTGACCACAGCCCCGGCTGCGGCCCAGAGGCAGCTCTGGGTGGGCGGAGGCCAGTATCCTAGCTCCCCCCTCTCCGCCCCCTCTCAGCGCTGTCCGTGACGTCAGAGCCGGACTGGGTAAACTGAGCAGGGCTCTGGGGCGCTGGAACGGAGGAGACCTGGAGCAGCGGGGACGCACTGACTGAGACCCGGCAGTGTGGACCCTACAGGCAGTCGCAGGCGAGCCGGAGGTAAGCAAGGTTGGGGAGGACAGAGAACCCTCGGGGATCCTCCAAGGCAGCGGGCGGACTCCGGGTATCCCGGGACTCAGGGTGCGGCTGGGAAGGGCAGCGTCCCCGGGTCCCAGGTCTGGTCCCCGACGGCAATAGAGGCGCGCTCGCTCGTGGTGACTCTGGGACGCTATCCCAGTGCCTGAGGGGAGCGAGACACCCCCTGTCGTCCCGGGCCACCGCTGGTGGACGAAACTCCTTGTGCTCCGGGTGGCGCGGGACTCCTGGCAGTCCCAGCCACTGACCGCACCCGCTCCCACAGCGCAGCAAAGCTATGGCCCTGAGTGATCTGGTGCTGCTGCGATGGCTGCGGGACAGCCGCCACTCGCGCAAGCTGATCCTGTTCATCGTATTCCTCGCGCTGCTGCTGGACAACATGCTGCTCACCGTCGTAGGTATGTATGGCTCGGGAGTGCCAGCCATCTGTGACACTGGACCTAGCACCTTGTCCTTAGCACCTAGCACAGGTCCTCAGGAGCCTGCCCCTGGCACTGGGTCCCCAACACTTTGTCCTCATCATCTACAACCCAGGTGACAGCATCTATGGTCCAGCCCCAGGACCATGTACCTCCTTTCCATGTACCTGCAGGAAACCTGTCCTCCGCACCCCAACTGCTCACTGTATCTGAGCAGCTCTGTCTGCCCAAAAAGTTGAAGAACACGCTGTGTAGAGAACAAAACAAAAACCCCATCCTTGAACACAAGCCTTCTTCGCCCCTACTCCTGGGAGCTGCAACTTGTGGGTTCGTTTTCCTGGAGGTCAGGTCAGACCCTGTGACATCCGATAAGGTCCAGAAGCTGTTTCCTCCTGATAACTGAACTGCCTGCTTCCCTTTGTCCACTTGCACTGAGATGAAAAAGATTTGTCAAAATGGACCAGTGTGCTGAGTTGCTGCTTAGGACTTTCAGTGGCCAGTTGGTAGACCACTGAATGAGCAAGTCGCCATCTACCCCTGAGGTAAAGCAACCTAAATCTAAAAGTATTTGTTCTGAGAGTGTTTTGTGATGGAACCGGGACTCAGTGTCAGCACAAATCTCCCAAAACGACAGATTAGACCAGATGATTCAAAACCAGGCCCTTTAGTCCCTCACGCTGAAAGGTATTCCACGTGCTCTTTTTGAAAACTAATTTTCAATGAACAACAATGAAAAATATATTGGTTTTCCTCAGACCCCCAAGTGGTGAGTCACTTCATCCTCCCCACTTGCAGTCTGAGCACATCTTACTGTTGTTTTCAGCTCTGGAGAGTCAGCTGTGGGGTTCACAGGTAGCTGGGGGTCCCAGTTAGCCTTCGAGTTTCTCATGTGCCCACGCTTCTATAATACTACCACTTTGCTTTGCTGTGATAGACGTCTACGGGATCCTCGAGGAGTGCTGTAGAATCTACAGGTCACATTCACATGGAGTTGCTCAGTTGAGAACGTCCAGTTTATCACCAGCTGCGAGGGTTGAATTTTTTTCCCCCATAGTACATAATGAAACTTAGATGTCCGTTTCCTTGCTTTATCCATTCAGAAGGCAGTTTGAGCCTCTCTGACCCTGGGTCAGCACTGACTTACTTCAGTCAGTCTTTTGCCTTCTGTCATATTTCTCTGAGGGAATGCTATAATGAGAAACCCTATAAATGACAGACACCTCTGGCCACTCATGTGGACACAGCTGCTTACCTCATGGGGACCTTTGGTATTCTCTCTCTCTCTCTACACACACACACACACACACACACACACACACACACACACACACACACACACACTAAGCAGTGTGAAACTGTTGCAGCATGTTTCAACTTCTGGGTTTCATTTGGCTTTTCACACAACTTCACTTTTGATGGCTTTTTGTCAGAGAAGGTTCTGATGTGCCTCTCCTCTCTCTGCCCTTGTTCCCAGTTCCCATCATTCCCAGCTACCTGTACAGCATTAAGCATGAGAAAAATACTACGGAAATCCAGACTGCCAGGCCAGCACTCACAGCCTCCACCTCCGAAAGCTTCCACAGCATCTTCTCTTACTATAACAACTCTACCGTGTTCACCGGGAATGCCACAGGGGGCCTTCCAGGAGGGGAGTCACAGTCACACAAGGCTACCACCACACAGCACACTGTGACCAACACGACTGTCCCTCCTGACTGTCCCAGTGAAGACAAAGACCTTCTCAATGAGAACGTGCAGGTTGGGCTGCTCTTTGCCTCCAAAGCCACTGTCCAGCTCCTCACCAACCCATTCATAGGACTCCTGACCAACAGGTAGGCTGTTTGCCTCCGATGGAGCGTCCACACCCCTGTATCCTGCTGCTTGCTCATTGGTTAGAATGTGTGGAGAATTGGTGGGCAGTTGGCCAGGGAAACCCAGCACTTGAGTCTGATGTCTTCATTCTCAGTAACAGAATTCCATATTTACTCCATCTGTCCTTCCCTCTGTTGCCTTAAATGTCTAAGATAGGAAACATGTCAGAAGAAGGGGGAAAAAAGCATAGGTTCTTCTAAATGTATGGTTTATAAGTACATTTACAACGGTTGATCTTGAGTAGCAGAAGCTCTTCAGTGATCCAGCCATCAAGAGATGGCTTTCCACCTCTGCTATTGCTTAGAGAAAATTAAAGTTAGGGCTGGGGCTGTGTGTGTATGCATGTGCGCGCTTGCCTGGCATATATGAAGAAGCCCTGGGTTCAGTATCCAATGCTACATAAACTGTTCACTCTTGACAATAATCTCAGCACTCAGGAGAGAGAGAGGCAGGAGGATAAATTCCAGGTCATCTTTGCTATATAGCAAGTTTAAAGCCAGCCTGGGCTGCATGTGATCCTATCCCAAAACAAACAAACAAACAAAAAAGCGCAAACAAACACACAACAAACAAGAAAAAGAAAGCTGAAAGCTAAGATTCTTTGTTTTAGGATTAGTGTGGTGAAGGACCTAATAGCTTCCCAGGTGGAATGTGAGAGAGATCGGTGACCCTGCTGTGTGGATTAAACTCTGAGCTGATGTGAAGATTCAGGGCTAGGACCTCTCCCCACTGTTGGTCACTCTATTTTTATTACATGCTCCACAGGAAAAGAATGGAGACTGTTGTCTGAGAACCCAAGAGGCTGACGTTAGTTTTGAGTTAACCTGGAGGCTATGAGTTGCTTGGCATCTTTGTTTCCATTGCTGGCAGCTATCCTGCAACTGTTCTCCAGCCAAGGTGGCCGGGGTCTGCCTTGTGCTTGGAGAGTCCAAGCCCAGGGTACTGGGCTTATGGGTAATTCCTGAAGATGTCAGCTGGGATGAGTGAGAGCTAGTGGAGTTAGGTCATAATTCCATCACTGGGGAGGCGGATCCAGGAGGAGACGAAGACAAGTCTAGGATCCAAGTAAGTAGTAGTCTAGCCTGAGCTACATAAGCAAGATTCTGTCTCTTTTTTAAAATAGTAGGCAAGGGAGTGGCCATCATTTCGGGACCATAGCTGTAACACAGACCAGAAAAAACAAGGACGAGCTTGGAGAATGAGGTGATGCTGAGAGCAGGGACTGAGACATGGTCAGGAAGGGGTTCTAAAGTGAAGCTACAAGGTCCCCAGGGCTAGGTCAGAGACAACTGGGTTTGACTGTGGAGCCAGTGAGTTATTTCAGATCCCAGAGGCACTACGAAGAGTTTGAGAGCCTAGCAGGATGGATCAGGAGTGGTCAGATAGTTTGTGGGATACTTTGTAAGTGGAAAATGTGGGCCCCATGCTGAAATGTTAAAAACCTCAAAGATATCAGCTATAGTACAGAACTAAGTCAAGCCCAGAGAGGGGAGAACCCTGTTCTTCTTTCTGGTTCGGGGTTTGTGCACTAAGGAGCCCTGGGGCGACCTCAGAGCAATCAGGGAGAGTATGGCAAGTCTTAACCACTGGGCGCAAGTGTCCCCCAGTGCCAGCCGCGCTTGGGCATGTAGGCTGCTGCTGCTGCTCTGCTCACAGGGTGGCACAGGGCACTCCCTCCCTGTGGACTGGGTGCTGCCACTGAGCCTGTGTTAACAACCCAGGCTTCAGACAGGCCTGTCTTCTGAGCAGTACCACACGGCTTCCCGTAAGAAGTGTGGTAAGCAAATGAACCAGGCATGGCTGATTGTGCACCCACAGAGAAGCCCCATTATGGAGGCGGCATTCTGCTGCTCCTCTGTTCTCCAGCACAAAACCAAACAGAGCTCAGGAGTCAAAGGCTTGTTTCTTTCCCTTTTCAAGACCGAGAGCACTTCTTTAAATGCATCTGGTATAATTACAGAAAAAAGGCTCAGGGTTTTGTGCTCTGACAGAGCAAACAACTCGAATGCTATATGGGAAAATTGAGGACATTATCGTAATAATGCCCTGCCAATCACTTGGGCGGGAATGTGACTAGTCACTGGGTAATACTTAGCCAACTTGCTGAAATGAGGTGAATATTCCAGTCCTCCAAATGGGAGCCACAGACAAGTTGCTTTTTCAAAATCCCAATCTTGTTTTTAATGTTTTCCTTACATCTCTGAGAAGCAGCTTGTTAAAGTCAGTGAGACCTTTCCCTCTTAAATATCCCCTGGAGCTGTACAGCTGAGGCTCCTTAGACTTGTGTCTCAGACTTTTTCCCAAGAAAATCCGAATTTTGCTTTGGGGTTTGTGAACTGTAGCCTATACTCTTAGGGTGAGCCATCCAGTTTGAAATTGAGCTAGAACAAAACCCCTGTTTGCCCTAGCTATGCACTAAATTTAAAAGGTGATTATTTATTTATTTATTTATTTATTTGTTTGTTTCTCGTGTTGCCTGGGAACACAGAGATGCAAACATTTTTAATGTTGATGTACGCAGAACAACCAGGTGAACTCTGTTCTCCCTTCAAAATGATTGTGGCTTGTACATTTTTTTTTTTTTTTTTTTTTTTTTTTTTATTTTTAGTTACTTACGAGGTTCCGAATTAGACTATGTTTTTTTTTTTTTTTTTTTTTTTTTTTTTGAGAACTGTCTAAGCTCAGGAGGTGCAGATTTAGAGACTTGCTATTCCTCAGGTCACTCACAGGCTCTGCTCTCCTCCATGGTTCTGATGGAGACTAACAAAGAGGGAGGGACAAGTTCATTTGGTGGCTCCCCCAGTCTCCCTGGAAGGCACTGCAGTTTTGATGTAATTTGTTCAGATTTCAGTTACCAGCAAGAGGAATGAGTCACATTTTCAGTATCGTAAACAAATGTGTCTAAACCTGCATTTTAATATTGATGGACATGTTTCTGACTAAATGTCATGTGTAACTCACATTTTGTATTGTGAGCATGCACGCCTAACTGGCACTGAACGTCGGCTCCTGGATTCCTGGTGAGAAGACCATAAGAACAGTCTGTAGACTTTATCAGAACCCTTTGTGCCACTCCTAGGATTTTAGAAGTAAAGGGGGTTACAGCACACCAGGAATCAGCACTCACACACAACCATGGCATGAACAGCCTGCTGGTCAGACACAGACAGATTTCATTTCAAGATGTTCTGTTTCCCCCTCCTATTCTTTCCCACTGGCTATGATACAGTTTCTAGTTTTAGCTACTAAAAAGAAACAACAAGGGTATACAATTGTTACTCTTAATTTGTAAAGGCACATTTTTAAATCTGTGGGTGGAGAATTTAAATACTAAGACAGCCTGAGTCTTTCCCACCTAGACCTTCCCCAGTCTCATTTCAGCTTCCAGTGTGAGATGGTCCAGGCTTAGATAGTCCAAAAGATGTGGGGGCTCTCTCCAGCCTGGCTGGTAGGAGCCCTCCTCTCTAATACCTACCTGTGTTAGCTTAAGATGGACCCACTGTGAGCCCAGATAGTCACATTGCACAGAGTCCACTCACACTTCTGTATTCAAGACTAAAATGTTGGGAGCACAGTGCCTTTTGTGTGCTGAGACAAGATAACGGGCTGCTTGGCTGTTGCTTGAAGTCATGGGATACTGTCTCATACTGAACTTTGAGAACACTTTAGGGTGACCATTTTGGGCAAGGCTTGGGTAAACTTTTTTTTTTTCTCATTTTATTTACACTCAGGCTACTGTATATTCATTGCCACCTTGTGATAGGATGATAAAGGAAAATGCTTCATTTTGGAACGTGTACATGTTTTTGCATATCCAGTAACATTGTCTAACATCTCAGGTGCTTGGTCCATTTCTTTTGTGGAGGTTCACTGGTTTATTTTATAATTCCAGTTGAACTGTTCAGTCCATAGTAGTAGCTGTGTATCAAAGGAGACAGCAGGATTCTGAGAGTGAGTTCTGTCGTTGTTTGCACTAAGTGACTTCTACACATGTATGTAAGTAAATGATCTATACAGACAAACGTTATGAAAACATCATTACCTTTTTCTCTCACAAATCAGGAAAGATATGCTCTTTGTCTGCTCCTCTGTCTCTCTCCTTCCCTCTCCTTTTACACGAGAAGGTTTATGTTCAGATGCTAAGCATGAGTGGTCATTCAGCTTCATCCTCAGTCCAAGCCTAGCTAGTCTGTCTTCACATGTTCAGCATCCGGTTTAAATAGTAGTTGCATCTTTAGAACCAAGAGCTGTTTCAAGACAGCAGATGGCTTGGGAGCAGCAGCCCTGTGCCTGGGAGGGGCTCCCTTCACTTCCTTCTTAGCCTGTCATTGACTGGGTGGTCTGCTTTTTATCAAGCTAGTGTCAGCGGCTTAATTTATTCCCATAGTTACCTAGTATATTTGAAAAGCAGTTGTTTTTCCTCCCAGATCTTAGCTAACCCCGAATGACAAGCAGGAAGCCACAGGGCATGAAAGCTTTCTGAAATCTTTTCCTTTAGCTTTAGCCACTTGATCTGAAGTAGGCTTTGTAGAAAGCACTGACCTTTTCAGCTCATCTGCAGACAGGGAAACCAGCTGTTTGGGAAAGGGATCTCCCATCCTAGACATCACTGGCGAGGGTAGGGAGGGGGACAATGAGCTCACAATGGGCTTCTCACAGGAAACCAGAAGGAACCAGGAATTAGAGCATGCTCCTGTGAGCACACATAGGCAGGTCTGGTGTTCACACAGGTCCTCAGGTCCTCGTACACATGTATCCCAAACTCCAGCTGGCTCAAGGGCTGGACTTAAGAATTTCATTTCATTTCCTAAATACTGAATAAACTTCCTGTTATAGCAGAGTGAATTTGAGATATTCCTGTTTCTTGACATTAATTTCCTGTTGTACCTTTTAGGGGTGTGCAGAGATTATTATAAGGGAGGCTGCACCACTGCTGGTGACAGATCGAGCTCTACAGCATCCGGTTTATATCTTATTCTTATTTATATCTGTCTTCTCTTGTCATTTACAGTGACTGAGGGGGCTATGTTATCATCTCAGCAAACTGAAAAGAGGGCCTGTGTTAGTTTTTCTGGTAAAAAGGAATTTAATAGCATTACAAAATATGTATCAATTGTCAGACAGATATGCCTGTTTTTTTGTTTTGTTTTGTTTTGTTTTTTGTCAATTGGACACAAACTGGGGTTACCTTGGAAAAGGGAACATAGGTAGAATTGTCTCCATCAGAACACTCTGTGATCATCTCTGCGGGGGTATTTTCTTGGTAAGCGATTAATGTGTGAGGGTCAGCATTGCCACCTCTGGTGCTTTTGGACACGAAAGCAGGCTGAACAAGCCATGGACAGTAAGCCATGCTCCTCTGTTCTTTCTGTCTCTGCTCCTGCTTGAGTTCCTGCCCTGACTTCCCTCTGTGATGGATGATTACTGAGACCTGTGAGTCAAATGAACCCTTTCCTCCCCAAGCTGCTTTTCATCATGGTGTTACACGGCACTAGAAAGCAAGGCGGGAATTGGGGTTTCTCTGCTCTCTGGCTCCAGGATCACATCCATTGTTCTAAATGTTTTCTGAGGGAGTCAATATATGATTTTTAGCGACATTCAATTTGGATTAATTGTTCTCCAGAGCTGTGTAGAGGATGACTGTGGCGTGGCGTGGCGTGGCTCACTAGGGGTTGATAGCAGGCTATTTGGATATAGGCTTGCTGAATCAGATCTAGTCCTGCTAGCAATGCTTTGAGATGGCACCGTGTTGAGACAAGAGAGCAAACTCAACCAATTAGGACTCATGTCACTCGGGTCCCTGAACATTTAAGAGAGACCGTGGGGAAGGAGGAAGGCTCTTGTGCCACCTCCTCTGCTCAGTTCCATGAGTATAGAACACCTCTTCTCCTGCAGATGTGTCTAAGTGTGATGTGTCTAAGAGAGTCTGAGGGTGGAGGCCCACAGGGTGCTCATTCAGTCATTCAATCTTCTGTAACTTGGGACTGAGCACTAGCAAAGGATGTTGCCAAGGTGACCACGTGGACACTCTGCCAGCAGCTTGGCCCTTACAGAGTGTTGAGTACATGTGTATTGGGAAAAGAGAACACCCCAGCCCAGGTGTGTGCGCAGCTTTTGGAGTGTACAACTGACTTTAGTGGTTCCCTCCAGCTTGACCGTTCTGTCATCCACTCACTACTTTGCTAAAATCCCAATGGAATTTTAAATAGACAGTAGCTACAGTGTTGCTAGAAACAAACAAACAAACAACATCATAATAGCTTCAACCTTGGTGAAAAGACCAAGGTATGGGCACAAAACCCTGAGTGAGATTTGTAATGAGACCCTGTATCCTTCATCAAGTCAGCCATTAAGATTCATTGTCCCTAGGGCATCAGTGCACAGCAGTGAGGTTGTCAGCAGCATGGGCTGGGTGCAGACACCACTCCGTGTTGTCCCAGCTGGGCAAGAGCTGCTCAGACGCTTACTCAGAAGGGGTTGGGATTTTTTTTTTAAAAGATTTATTTATTTATTATATATAAATACACTGTAGCTGTCTTCAGACACACCAGAAGAAGGCATTATATCTCATTAAACATGGTTGTGAGACACCATGTAGTTTCTGGGATTTGAACTCAGGACCTCCAGTGTGCTCTTAACCGCTGAGCCATCTCCCCAGCCTGAGGGGTTGGGATTCTTGACTTAGACACAGAAAAGAACTTCAGAATGAAATGGTATAAATCAGAACTGGGATGTATTAAGGAGAATTTGTAACATAGATTCAAGCTTAATAGAAAGAGAGATAGAAGCGATAAGATATGCCTAAGCAGGGGTGATACGTTGGTTCCTCGAGTACCCTGGCTAGGGTGAGAGTGGATAGGGCAAGAGCTCACTAGTGCTGCATAGGAAGGTAAGATGTTTATACTGGGAAAAAAATCTTATCACCTTGTGTGTGTGTGTGTGTGTGTGTGTGTGTGTGTGTGTGTGTGTGTGGTTCCCAGACAATGTGAGGCTTATGTCTGGAAAAGGAATAAGACCACTGTTGCTTTCGAATTCTTGTTTGAGATTCCCTCATATAAAAAGGGCATTTTCTCTATGTAAGCAACCTTCAGGGCAAACGTTAATCGTGGTGGAATTGACTGGTGAGAGACTTTAACTGGATTCTGCCATTAAAGGTTCCTTTCCCATCTCACTTCTCTGTAACCTCCCTTGTCCTCCTAACTTACCTTGGTATACCCACCACATCAATGTAGGCCTGTTTCCTAGCTTCCCTGAGCCAGCGTTGGCTACCCAAGAAGTATGTTTATAAGTCAGGTACTTGAAGAATGGACTGAGAACCTCAGGCTACCAGATTTCTAGTTCCCTGGGTACAGTCACCAGAAGAAGGGTCTCACAGGCTCCCATACCCTAAAAGGTGACCTGGGTGACTGGATAGACGGCAGACTAGTGTGATATTACTAGTAGTCTAATGGCCACAGAACAAGCTGTTATGTTTTCTCAAGTTTTGTCCTGAAACTACCAAGGGCTTCTACTGTAGTCAGCAGAGGGGCCACAGATGTCTTAAATGGTTGAGGGATGCTCATGGGGGCCTAAGGGCTCCATAAAAGGCAGGTAGGTCCTAGGAGCTCACTCGAAGAGCACCATAGCAGAGATGCTGAACATTAAGTTTTGTGAGAGACTGTCTCAAGGGAATACAGCAGAAAATGTTAGAACAGGACACCTGACATCTTCCTCTGGGCCCTCTGTGGGTTCACACACACACACACACACACACAAATTGCATACACACACTAAATACAAACACACATATACATACACATACAGGCACAAATTACACAAACACACAGATATCACACACATACACAAATCACAGGCACATACACACACAGAGATCACACACACATATACACATAAATCACACACATACATACACACACAAATTGCATGCACATACACTACATACAAACACACATATACATACACATACAGGCACAAATTACATAAACACACAGATATCACACACACACACACAAATCACAGGCACCTATACACATAGAGATCACACACACATACACACATAAATCATATACATACATACACAAATCACACACATATACATATAAACCACACACACATACATACACACACATTATACACATACATACATACACACATACATACACACACATTACACATACATTATATACAAATACAACACACACACACAAATCACAGGCACATACACACACATATCACAGGCACATACACACACAGAGATCACATGCACATACACAAATCACAGAGAGAGAGAGAGAGAGAGAGAGAGAGAGAGAGAGAGAGAGAGAGAGAGAGAGAACACACAGTCTATGACAAAAGAACTGTTAGTAAAGATTCTACTTAAAACCACATCTATAAATTCTGGCTACCCAATGATGTGGTCAGATTTACAAGGAAAAGCCCTACCCTGGAGGACATAGCTCAAGTGCGGTTAGTTCAATGCTATTTGACAAGTCACTTTTTCATGTCTTAGTTTCCCTATCTGGGAACTGAGGAGGTGGTCGACTGCTCTTAGGAAGTCATGGAGCTGGCTGTGTGACTGCTCATGGGGCTGGGTATAAAACCTTCAAATGAAGGTGTTGATGGGACACTTTGGGTGCTGGTCTGGACTAGATGAGCCCTTCCATGTAGTCTTGGACTTGGTACACTTGGTTTTCTTCTTTCTAGGATTCATTTGGTTCCTCTCCAGGTTTCTGGAATTTTAGGCTGGAGGGAGAAGAGGCCCGAGAAGCTGTGAGCTCCTCTAGGTTGGGAGAACTGGCCATAGGACAATAGCTTAGGCAGGGTTGGCTTTACCTCCAGGGCAGAGATGTGTGGATGCTGCTGCCATGCTCCGATGCCAACACAGCAGAGGGAAGAAGAAAATGGAGCAGAATGAAGGAGGAGAGGCTGGAGAGATGGCTCAGTCAGTTGCCTTGTGAGCATGAAGACCTGTGTTTGGTTCCTAACACCTATGTAAAAAAACACTTGGCCTGGTGACTTACCATTACAGTCCCATGGCTGAGGAGGCAGATCCTGGAGGACTCCTGGGGCTTGCTGGTCAGCCAGTTTAGTCTACTTGGTGAGCTCCTGGGTAGTAGGAGATACTTCAAAGGAGGTAGATGGTATTCTTGTGGATGCCACCAAAGGTTGGCTTCTGACCTATAGCCCCCCCCATACACACACACACACACATACACACACACACACACACACACACACACACACACACACACACACACAGACGAGGGAACAAATGAAGCATTTGAAGCATCCTTTTTTTTTTTTTTTTTTTTTTCAGGTTCCCTGGTAGACAGTTAATTACATATGGATACCTTTCTATACTCAGGTTTAAGGTGTAGCCTTTGTCTCTGTTTGGAGACCAAAGGAGACTTGCCTGGGGTGTGTGTGGGGGAGGGTAGGCATCTAACCAGACACATGCCTTCCTGATACAACATGGCCTTGTGCCAGAATCCTCAGTAGACAATGGTCCTACAAAGCAACTTGGACTTAGACTTTTGGTATAAGGTACAAGGCCTTCTAGTGTGGTCAACAGGAAGGTAGGCTTTAACATTTTGATTTCTAACACATCTTAGATGTGGTGCTGTTGTGTTTCTTGCCCGGTGACTCACTTGATGGCCTTTTATCAAAGCTATGTAAACTGCAATTGTCCCTTTGGGGAACTTCTAGCAAATACTACACTAATGATAATAACAATGATGGCAGAAATGGGGTTTTTGTCTTTCAGATATGTTTGGGGTTACTTGCCAATATTGTGTTAACATTTATTCCAGAGAAATTTCCACTCAGAGTGGCAGCCCATAAGTGTATTCATATTCTAAGACAGTCAAACATAAAAAGGTCACGTAGGAAGCTCTGAGTATATGAATTTTCAGACAAGTCGACAGAACACTTATCCAGCTGATCCCAAACGGATCACGGCTGGAAAAATCAATACAAAGCCTTACAAAAACAGCCGGCCGTCACCAGACTCTCTTTGTATTTGTGTCTTTCAGAATTGGCTATCCAATTCCCATGTTTGCTGGATTCTGCATTATGTTTATCTCAACAGTTAGTAAGTATCTGGTGTTTGCCCTCTGCATGCAGGTCTCAGAAGGAGCCCTGTCTCCAGTCAGCTGGAAATCAGACTAAATCTGGGGCAGGAGAGGATGTACTGGCAATTGTACAGGAAGGAGGGCTCTGTGGATCAGCCCATAACCTCAAGTATAGATACACTCATGAGTTTAAGGGAGGGTTCCAGAATCACACACTGTTGGGATATCCCTGTCCTGTAGGCAGGGGCATGACCTTGATATGAGGGCCTGGGCCTGCTCTCTTTGCAGTGTTTGCCTTCTCCAGCAGCTATGCCTTCCTGCTGATCGCCAGGTCCCTGCAGGGAATCGGCTCTTCTTGCTCATCTGTGGCTGGTAGGCATGAAGGCATCAGTGGGTGGGGAGCCCAGCTGGGGACTTATGAGTACTGATGCAGGGACCAGAGGTAGATGGGGGTGGAGGGAGGGTTTTGCAGACTGTGCTCATCGTCCTATTGGGTTCTGCTTGGCCTCATATTTCAGGAAGATAGTTAGCCTGCTTGGGGTCTAAGGGAGGATACCATGCATGATATTCTTGGTACTCCCCAGAGCGTGGGCACTAACTGGATCTTCTGTTTAGGGATGGGCATGCTGGCCAGCGTGTACACAGATGATGAAGAGAGGGGTAACGCCATGGGGATTGCTTTGGGGGGCCTGGCCATGGGGGTCTTAGGTACGTACTAGTCAATGTGCAGGTGGGACCTGTTTGGGTTCCAATGATCCTTGCCCATTGGTAATGGTCACACTGAGCCCATGTCCACATTCCTATGGACAGACATTCAGCCCTCCTCTCTGTGTTTTTTGTCCCCATGGAGCTTTTGGGAAATGGTGGTCAGAGTCCCCGAGTCCCCTGCAGGAAGGATCTGGTCTCCAAATTTCCTAGACTCCCTGGCTTCTGTCTCCAAATTTCCTAGGCTCCAATGTCAAACACAGGATTGGGTAGGATGGCCTGTCAGATCTCTTCCTCTAAAAATTCTGAGTTACAATAGACAAACTTCTAGCCTTCTGTATCTGCCATGACACCTGTCCCGGTTGACGTCCCAGGCCAGGGGACAGGTACTTTCCCTGAAGGAGAGAGACCTGGGCCTTTTTCTTTGCTCTGGAACCAGTGGTTCCCATGTCTGCTGGTAGCTGGATCTGTAGACCCTCCTGCACGGAACGCAGCTCTTTGGCTACCTCTGTTGCTTCAGGCCTTTGGTCTTTGAGGATGCTTTTATGTGCTCTTCCCATTGCTTAGTTGAAAACATCCTTGGGGAAAAGCTCAGCACATTAAGCTGAATTTCGGGTGGGCACCCCAGATCTTTTAGGGAACAAAGCATAAAAATCAAATGCTGGTGCTCCTATGGGGAGAGGCACCCATCTACCAAGGCTGTCTTGCGGATCTTCCTCTTCTGTAGTGGGACCCCCCTTCGGGAGTGTGCTCTATGAGTTTGTGGGGAAGACAGCCCCCTTCCTGGTGCTTGCTGCCTTGGTGCTCTTGGATGGAGGTAAGTGATCATGGCCTTGGCCTCTGTAATGGCATGGGTCCGGGTCACATCTGCTTTCCAAGAAAGGTCATCTGTGTTTTCCCCTGATAGCTATTCAGCTCTTTGTGCTCCAGCCATCCCGAGTGCAGCCAGAGGTAAGCAGCTGGGAGTGGGAGGTGAGGGCCCAAGATTGGCCCAGGTAACTCTTTCTAACCCCTGTTATTGCACAACAGAGTCAGAAGGGGACACCTCTAACAACCTTGCTGAAGGACCCATACATCCTCATCGCTGCAGGTAGGGCTCTGGATTTCTTGAAGTTAAGGGTAGTTCTAAGGGGATAGATGGAAACACATGGTCAGAGACAAGGGATGCCCTGCATCATTCTCTCTGGTTTCTTGCCCGTGTGTTAAAGGCCATCACTACATGGCCTTGAACTTTCTGGAAGGGCTTGCTAGCCTCACTTCAGGTGGACTGAGAACTGAGTCCCAGAGGACTTCTCTGTTTGCAGAGCAAGAAGTCAAGACTCTGGACTTGGGATCTAGATGGACTCAAAGAAAACTCTGGGGTTCTGTGGCTCTGTCCCAGAGGGGGCAGTTCACTTTCCTGCTGGGCCTCAGCCTCTTTTCCCAGTGCCTAGATATAAGGCTGAGAATAGCTCTGGTGCCAGGAAGGGAAAGGGTCTGGCTGCCTGTCGTGGGCACAAGCCTGCAGTGTAGCTCAACCCTGGAGGAACAGATTTGTCTAAGCAGGGCTCCCAGACTACAGGAAACCTGTAAAAAGTATTTGAGACAACTGGGCCTCGTCTTCTGTACATTTATATTCAGCCTTTTCAACGCTCCAAGTTGGGGGCTGCTGATGTAGCTCAGTGGATAGAGCTTGCCTACCACACACAAAACCTGGGTTCGTTCCCCAACACTGCATAAACTGGGATTGATGATGCACACCTGTAATCCCAGTATAAGGTCGTCCTTGGCCATGCAGGAAAAGTCAGCCTAGGCTACACAACACTGTGCCAATAAAAAACATAAAAATAACATAGAATAATCAAAGCTCTGGGCTGTTCTTACTGAACTCTTCTGCTGAGGGATTTAGCCAGGGCAGCACACAGGCTAAGGAAGCTGACTTCTCCATGCACTGGGCTCTACAGGTGCAAGGAACAGTCTAGAGCCAAGGTGGAAATAGGGGCGTGGGAGGATAGGGTTGTAACTCCTTGAACTTTGAGTACATATGGGCCAGGCAGTGTAGCCTAAGCCCTTCCTGCTTCTTGGAACCTCAGTGATGAGAAGACAATCAAAGATATACCCGACGCTATTAGACCAGCCACAGTTTCTGTGTACTCTGGTGGTGGTGGAGGGAGTTAACAGTGAGGAGAATGGGAAGAAGAATCGTTCATATGTTCTGCTGTTAAATGTCACCAGGAGTGAAGCGTGCACTGTCATCATTGTGATTGCAGTTTTCTTCGAATTTGTTTTAGCAAATTGCAGGCTCCACAGAGCCCAGCACAGGAAGCTCCTAGGGTGGTGGAGGCTCTATATTTACAAAGAGCTTGGTTAGCGGATCAACGATGAAGACTTGTATGGATGCTCTATATGCACATGGCTAGAAAAACACCTTCCCCCAGCACATTTGTACGCAGTGCACCATGACACCTTAGGAATCATGAAAAAATATCCATCCATTGTGCAGTAAAACCCAGTTATAAGAGCTTCAGGGTATCCTGTGTTGCGTGTGCTCTGCTAGTTGCCTGACTACTGGCCGCCGCATGCAGCTGTCTTAATTAGTGAATTGGAATGCATTCTCTTCATTTGTAAGGTGGATGGGTTTAAGCCAAAAGAGCTTGATGGGTCCCTCCAGTTACATACTGGATAGCTTGAGACTGGTCTTGTATAAAACTAAAGTAAGACTTCTTACCGTCCTCTTGGCTCACTGTTTAGCTTCTGTCTGATAGGAGTGGGTCTCTGAGCTGGGGCACGTGAGGTCTAGGTTTCAAGTCACCACAGACACTCAGTATGAAGGTGCAAGCGTACTAACACTCTTCCTCCTACACAGGCTCCATCTGCTTTGCAAACATGGGGATAGCCATGCTGGAGCCCGCCCTGCCCATCTGGATGATGGAGACCATGTGTTCCCGAAAGTGGCAGCTGGGTAAGGACTAGGGTGGGTCCCATCTGTGTGCCTGCCCTGCAAAGCCACCCACAGCAAGGTGATGAAGTGACCACTTCTGTTTGCCTCTTCATGGAGTCCGTGCCTGGAGTGGACTCTGAGTCAGTTTCAGCCCCAGGTTTTCTTTTGTTTTTAATCATTCCTAACAGATGCTTCAAGTGAAAGGGGCAAGTACAATTAGGTATTGAGGAGGGAGAGGAAATACATTAATCTTGTTACAAGGCATTGTTAGAATAGTTATATTTCATTGTTATTGTTAGCCTCTTTGAATCTTCTTCATAAACTATGTTATCATAGGTACATGTGTATAGTTTGGTACTATCTCCAGCCTCAGGCATCTACTGAGATCTCGGAATGTATCTTCCACGGTTACTGGGAGACTCACAGTGACATTCGTCAGTGGGATGACATTCATGATTAATATTACTGTGACTGTGAATGTTGCTCCGAAGCTGAACTGTGTTGAACTATGATCGGTTATCTTTTTTCCTTGAGTTAGTCATTGCCTTGTCTTTCTCTTTTCTCAGTTTTCTGTGTGGCATCTATGAATATATTCCTTGGGTCTCTGGCAGAGATGAATGATGCTCCCAGGGTGTGCTCACGTCTACCATCTGAACAGAATTTTCTGTGGTTTTGCTCACTGTGGACATTTGTCCTAACTCTCCAGTCTAAACAGTCTAGGTCGCATGAGGACTTTCCTCCCCCATCATCTTGACATCTTCTTTGAGTCCCTTACTTTGCCCTTCTTCCCTGTGCAGTTATTTGAACACATATGAAGAAGGCAAGAGGTCAGTGCCATGGAGATAAAGCTTCTCACTGAGCTCAGAGCTCATCCAGTCAGTTAGGCTCCACTTTCCCAGGGCTAGGATTACAGGTGTAACCCACCACGCCCAGCTTTTTATGTGGATCCTGGTGATTGAGTTCAGACCCTCATGCTTGTGCACCAAGCACTCTATGGCTTGATCCATTACCCCATCCCAGTGATATGTATTTTTAAGCAGTCGCTATTGAAGGGTGTGATAGTTCATTTTGCCACTGATCCATATCGAAGAATGTGCATGCCTCTCCCTCGTGTTTAGACAGATATCTGTAGAGTGCCTTCCCAAAGTCAAAGGTACTCTTTTCATACATGGTAGTTTGTTTGTTTGTTTGTTTCAGTAACATAGGTACTAGAATCAAATAGATAAGAATGGAGCCTCTTTTCATAGATTTAATTTTTAGTGTGTGTGTGTGTGTGTGTGTGTGTGTGTGTGNGAGAGAGAGAGAGAGAGAGAGAGAGAGAGAGAGAGAGAGAGAGAGACTGGCCTCAAACTCTTGATCCTCCTGCCTCCTGCTGATTACCAGGATCACAGATGTGTACCACATGTGGCTAGTGTGAAGTTCCAGCTGATATCCCCTATTAATTTTTTTATTGGATTATTTACCCTTTTCTTACCGATTAAGTGTTCTTTGCATAGCTCCTATGAGAAATTTTGCAGTGTCCCCACTTTGCTGTGTCCTTTTACTTTATGGATGATGCTTTGTCTCTCAGAACATTTAAAATGATGTTTGTCAGATGTCATTGTCTAGCTCAGAGAGGTGGTTTCTTTGCCAAGACCATTTAGAAATTAAATAGCCAGTTTTCCTTGAATGAATTTATGCTTTTTCCCCTTAGAATTTAGGTTTGCATGGAATTAATTTTGCTCTAATTTTTAGAAGGAGATGTGATTTTTTTTGTTTTTTTTTTCAAGACAGGGTTTCTCTGTATAGCCCTGGCTGTCTTGTAACTCACTTTATAGACCAGGCTGGCCTCGAACTCAGAAATCCGCCTGCCTCTGCCTCCCAAGTGCTGGATTTTTTTTTCTATGTGGCCAACCACCATCTCAGGGCCATGTCTCTAGGGATGTTGCTCCATTTCTCTCTGAATGGCCATGTGTCCTTGGGCCCATGTCTGTATTCTCTCTTCTCTTTCACAGATCTGCCATTGTCCCTGTGTCATGATCCCCCTCTTGAATCACTGTACATTTAGAGCATTCTGGAAAGCTAGTCCCCATCCATATACAGTTTATTTAAGAATTTATTATATGTCTTAGAGATTTATTTTCATAGTTCCCTCAACTCACATGGGTAACCTCATATGGAGATGCTTACTTCTGATTTCATCATACTGAGACTGCGTGCATGCATGCATGTACACACACACACACACACACACACACACACACACACACACACACACCATAGGGCACTTGAGAAGGTTAGAGGACAACTTACCTCCTCCCACCATGTAGGTTTATGGGATCAAACTCAGGTCATCAGGCTTGGCAGCATGTGCCTTTAGCCACTGAGCTACTTGGTTCTGACTTCAGTGGGCATTTTCTGTGTACCCAGTCTTTCTTCAGGTACCTTTATTGCCTGTCAGACATCTATCCCTCAACCCAACCCTATCTTTACCCTTGCTTTGCTTGCTTCGGGAGACTTGTCTCAACAAAGTACCAGCCCCTTCAAGTTCTGTACTGATTGCTTGTCTGTCCATCAAGCAGTCCCTAAAAGTCTTCAAACAACCCAGGGTGGGGTAAGGGTAGGGAGGGACTCCTAGCAGGAGAGAGGTTTCATTTAGGGAAAGAGGACCTGGATTCTGCTCGTGATAATGGTTGCATAGCCTTGTGAATATACTGAAAACCACCCAACTGGAAACATAAGAGAGACAATGCATGTTTTTAGCGGAGGAAGGACTCTTGGAGCTAAAGTAAGTGGGTTTCTTATGTAGAAGCTGTAGTCTGACCTTCCTGGTCAGGACAGAAGAGGAAGTCCAAGGGAGCTTCCAGGCTCTGGGAGAAAGCCACTGCTAGGTGTTCTTTTTCCCACTCAGTAGTCAACAGGCAAAAGTTGGTGACACTCCTGCCTTGTGTGGAGAATAAAACTGTCCTTTTGGGAGATTCCGGCTCCTCCTTCCCATTGATCCTTGGCATCCTGCATCTCAGGTGTTCTCAGGACCATTTATCCACTTGGGGATTGCATGGTTTTGTCGAACACCACGCATTTCCTTCCCGGCTCAACCAGGAAGCTTTCCGACCTTGTCAATGTCTCCACTTATCTGGCTTATGACCCTAATTGAATGTGTCCTGGCCATGTGCTGGGCACTTAGGCTGTTCTGCTCATGCCCTCTCCAGACAGAGCCCGAGGCTTTCTTTTTAAAAACTCTTTAAGGTCAGCCAGGAGCCCCAGGGCCACATGAGATAGAGCTCACGATCCCTTGATGTCAGAGAAAGATCATTTCCTGCAGGCTTGTCATTTGCCTAGTGTTTAGCTGACCCACACTGTACATTTCTGCTTGAGGCTTTGCCTGCCATTCACGTCAAAGGTAGATTTGTCTGTCTGGAGGGAATTTAATTTTACCTCTTGCCTCAGCTTCAGTGTGAGAGGAAACATCCTTTTAGTGGTCTCCATAGTTCCTGCAGCTACTATGACCTTGAACAAAGGTACCATGGATGAATAGTGTGGAGGATATTATGTCTGGAGCCAGTGACCCTTGTCCTGGTGCTGCCTCAGAAATCTGGCCTCTGGTGGTCAAGGATCTGTGCTGTCATTTTTGGAGAAAGACTGTGTCTTAGTTAAGATTTCATTGCTGTGAAGGGACACCATGACCAAGGTAACTCTTATAAAAGAAAACATTTAATTTGGACTTGCTCATCGTTTCAGTGGTTTAGTACATTGTCATCATAGCAGGAAGCATGGCAGCATCCAGGAAGGCATGGTGCTAGAGAAGGAGCTGAGAGTCCTACATCTTGATCTGAAGGCAACCAGGAGAGACTACCTATTACACACTGGGTGGAGCTTAAGCATAGGACCTCAAAGCCTACTTCCCACAGTGACATACTTCCTCCTACAAAGCCACACCTCCCAATGTGTTACTCCCTGGGCCAAGCATATTCAAACCACCACAGACTGGAAGTCAGAGCCAAGCAGTCCTATTAGCTATGAGAATGACATGTGATTGCTTTCATGAAAAGGCTTTGGCTGTCTCTTTCAGGAAGGAAGAGATAGCAGATGCTCCTGTTCCAGAGGCATCAGTTTAAGTCTGTTTCCAGCATCTTCTCTATCACACATTGAACAGGTCTTGAGTTGGAGCTGTTGAGGAATCTGCCTGTTGTGTCCTTTTTCACATCAAATTCAAAAGCAAATGATTCTCTTGGACAGCTTGGTGCTGAGGAACAGAGTTCAGGGTGAGGCATGTAACCCCCAAAGGGAAACAGGCCCTGGTTAACAGCCCAGACAAGGCTGGAAGCCAGCTTTTACTGCTGGCTATTTTGGCATATCTGTTTTGAATATGATGTGATGATACAGAAGGGAGGGAGGGACATGGGTTGGCCAGGCAGGGAGCCCATCCAGTCCTAGTCAGTTGTGACTTCATAGGACATCCTGTGCTAGCCTGGTGAAAAGATACAGAGCACATGGATTGCTGACCACCGGTGGTTTTCAGATGCCAGGATTTGAGCCAGCAGGATTCTCTTAGGACAGGGAAACAAGGGCCTACTGTTTCATTCTGGTTCCAGGATCAGCCATTAGGAACAATCAGACAAGGATCACCTGAGGCCCAGAAGAATCTTACTCTCGGCTACTGGCTTCACAGGCCAAATGTCCAGCATCAACTTCCTTGATACCTCATGGTAGCATAAGCCTTTCCCTGCAGGTCTGCTCAAGGCTGAGGAGGGATAGTCCCTGTGGTGGATTTTCTGGTGTGACAGGAGATGGGAGCATGTGAGGACTCCTGTCAGAGTAACATGCATGACATTGGATGCTGTGTATAAGCCATGTGAAACCAGTACTTTCCACTCAGGTGAGGAGAGTCCTGGAATGAATTATTGTCATTTTTGCTGATGATAGAAATTTGTGAGGTATAAAGCCACCTTTGATGTTCCTGTGGAATCCTGTTTTTGAGGCACAATGGTCTCTCCAGACACCTAGAGCAGACTGGCCTTTAACTTACCGAGCTGCTCCTTCCTTTGCATTCGGAGTGTTCAGATTACAGGCCTTTGCTACCATATCCACCTAGAACCCTTCTTTTGATGATCAGTCATGCTTTGGGGCACCTTGTGCCTGACACAACATAGCTAGGCTATGGGAAAACTGAGATGGGTCCTGCTTGCTGGGTACTTATTGCATGTAGTATGGAGAAAGCCAGCAGGTCAGGGCAGAGATGAGGACATGGGATTTGCATGGAGCTATGTCACTGAAATCAGTCTGGAAAGGCTGTTCTCAGCCATATGATATATTTTGTCATCTGAGACTCACATCTACCCAGAGTGTACAGAACGAGAGCAATGGCTTTTCATGGTGCTTTAAAAGGATTTGAAACTTGCTATGTTTAGCTAGCAAGTTTTAAGTTCAAGCAAACACCTTGTTTCATGCTTTCTAATCTGATGCATTTTTGCTTGAAAATCATGATGCAGTCTGCCAATGTAGAGACCTTGCTCCCATGGGAAACAAGGTCACCAAGTTTCTCAGTCCTGTGTGAGACTGACACCCTCTTTCAAGTTGAGAAGGTAAAGCTGCTCACTGGCTTTTGAGGAGTCTGTGCATGTCCCACTTGGGGTTCTAGATTGAGGCAGGATATATTAGAATCCTGTGATTCCAGCTGGGCCCTCTGAGATAACTTCTTTGACTGGCGTCATCAAGGGCTGTCTGTGGGCTAAGGTCAAGTGGATTATTTGGCTGACTGGTTCAGTCAGCAATGATATACATGAGGGTTTGGGTTTTGCTCTTTAACATTTAACATCTCATCTTAATGAAATAATACTCAAAAATTTCATGTAGAAATTTGTTTCATCTTTTCTACAGAGTATCTCCTCTAACATCGGGACTGCAGTCTTTCAGGGCAGTGATGTGTTAGGTGGCAGCTACCTTGTCATATGGGACGTGGTCCTCAGTCCCCATAGAACATTCCTTTCAGTTTTGTTTCTCAGACCCTGAGGCCATACATCAGTGGCTGTTTGTCCTGCTGCTATTTTTCTCACACTTTGCATTTATATCTCCATGGCCTTTGGTTCCAATTGATCCTGAGGCAAAGTCAACACAGTTTCTATTTCCAAGTCCAACCTGGTATGCAGAGTGTGGGCCAGGATTTCATACAGTCTTCTTTGGAGAGTATGACCAGCTGCAGGTTCAGGGTTCTCGCTCAGAACAGTATCTTATATTCTCAGCAAGCCACATCACAAATCAAACACCAGCTGATTCTTCCCTCCAACAACACCTTGGTGACAGGATCCATGTTGTCATTCTTTGCTGCAGGCTGGTGTTGTCCTGGGCAAATTGCTGTCAGTAAATGTTTGCTAGATCAGATTATACTGAATGACTGTTTGCTAGGTGTGATAGAAATAATCCTAGCTAGTTCTGGCATGACTCTGTTTTGCATTTTGATCACAGAACCCATTAACCTGAGATTCCTATTATGTTAGAGGCTCAGGGTTCTGACAGCTTCTCATATGGTTTACTGGCTAAGTGTCTTTCTTAAAAAGACATAACCATGCTTGCCTATTCCAGCACTTGTTGACCATCCACCGTACATAGCTAGCATACATGGAGATGGTTGGGAACAACATGGCTCTTTAAGAGTAAAGTTTGGAATTAAGTCTAGTATATCTAATTTCAAGGAAAAAAATTACTGAAATTATGAAATTGAAAAGTAGTCTCTTGTCAAGATATCATCCCAGCGACAGGCAGTGGAGCTTAAACAGATCCCTGTGTGCACATATAGCTTGCCTTGATGGGCCTTTTGTTCAGTGCTGGCCATGTTCAAGCAACTTCTGTCCTTGCCGACTGAAAATGGTTCCTATTGCATTGTCTCCTTTTGGAGAGTCATTAATTCCTAGAGGTGAGGTATCTGCCAGTCGTAGTTTTACAATGAAAAGTGAGCAAGTAGGTTTTTTTTTTTTTTTTTTTTTTTTTAGAAAGGAAGATGTTCACAGTTAACTGAGAAAAGCAAGGTGTGGAGCCATAGGTGTAATGCAGTCCTGCTTGTGTGACAGAGCCTTGTGTGGACACATACACGTGTATAAATTTACAAGGGAAAGTAACTGCAGGCCTTGAATAGTTCCAATGGCCTTCTTTTAGTCCCAGTTTCCCCTAATTCTTTCTTGCAATGGCCTTGCCCATGTGTCAAAAATTGCAGAAGGGATGGGGACACATATGTAAATGCCCAGACCCTATGGGTGACCATCCCTAGGCTCCCATGGCTGGGGATTGTCTCTCTAGGTCCATGTGTAATGGTGCCATCAGACTCAGATGGAAGTGAGATGCAGCCACTGATAGAGAAATGGTTTCCATTTCAGGAGCATCTAGGTAGCTTTCTGGGATAAATAAGCCACGCGGGGCACAGACTGAAACCGGATATTAGCTGCTCGGGTGCAGGCCCCTGACTTCCTTTCATCTTCTTGAATCAGCACCGTGGTGTCTGTGATTATTAGTTTTTCTGGCATGTGACTCCCACAGCACTGATAAGGTGTCCTTTTCATAAATCCACAGGCGTTGCTTTCCTGCCAGCGAGCATCTCTTATCTCATTGGAACCAATATTTTTGGGATACTTGCACACAAAATGGGAAGGTAGGATTAAATAAAAGCATCCAATTGTTATGAGAATGATGTGGTTCTTTGAAGAAACTCAGTGTCTCTGTCTTAGCTATTACAAGTAACTGTTGTGATTTTCACTGAAGATGCATCTTGGGAAACACGGTGTAAGTATTCGTTTATTGATGAGTCCTTTCTTTGATAGGTGGCTGTGTGCTCTTCTGGGAATGGTAATTGTTGGAATCAGCATTTTATGTGTGAGTAAAAGATTGCACCTGACAGGCAGTTGCAGGGTGGGAGTGTGGGAACTGAAGCTCTTGTCTTGGGTGAGACTCACCAGGCCACATTTTACAACAGCTTGTTTCTTAATAATTTGGTTTTATTGTGCCTTTCATTTTACTCCAATTTTTAAAAGTCAATTTAAACATTTCCGGAAAGATTACAGTGGGTATATTATTTAATATTAGGTCATATTCTATTCAAGATATTTTATTATGTAGTTTAACAAGTTATTTTCTCACTATTATTTTATTTTTTAAAGTTTTATTTTTTTAATTTTTCCTTAAGGCCTCCTTATGTAACTCAGGCTGACCTTGAACTCAACAACAATTCTCTTTGCCTCATTCTTACAAGTGCTGAGATTTACAGGTGTGGCCGATGAAACATGACAGTGTCTTAAAAACGTAATGGTAACCACCCCTAACAACAACATGTTACCCCAGGATAAACATTGTTTAGTGGCCAATGTCTCCACAGATATGGCTGTTGAAGCTCAGGATGGATGAAACAGTCTTTATGGGGAGGCATGTAATTAAGTTCAGACAGCAGCCAGAGTTTACATTTCAGGCTTTAACAGACATTTATTGACTGGTTGCCCTGGACATCCAACCCAGAGTCTCATGCATGGTAGGAAAGTACTTGCCACTGAACTACACCCTCAATCAAGATTTTGGCTTCTTTTAAATATTAGGGTGGCAACCCCCTTCCTTTCTCTGCTTCCATTTTTTTTCCAAGGGGAATGGGTTCACTAGGCCCAGATAAAAGGTATTTTAAGACTTTTCCCAGGATGATTTATTAGAGTCTGCGTCTTTTATTTTAGCACATTAACTTCCTCTTACAGATTCCTTTTGCAAAAAATATCTACGGACTCATCGCTCCCAACTTTGGAGTTGGTTTTGCCATTGGTAAGTCACTTGGGCCTTGTACCTCAATCTGGGGCTGCCTTCTCTCTAGTGGAGATTCTCTTCGTGAAGAGTGAACAGATGGTAGATAGGCACAGAGCCCGGATTTCCAGAAGCTGCTGTGGAGGCTGCCATGAGAATAGGTCAAGAAGACCCCATAGTCCAAGTTTATGAAGATGCTTCCTGGAAATCAGGTGGCTACACTGCCATGCTCTGGCAAACACAGCTTCCTCATATGTAGCACATATGATTGGATTCAAACTTGAGAGCAGACCTTTCCAAGTGACACTGGGGACAGACTTCCCATGCTTTGTTTTGGTTGGGTCTTTTTTGTTTTTTTTATGAGGCTTGGTAAAGAACATGCAGGTGGGTGAGATACCATGCTATGCACTTGTGCCCTGAAGGGATTTTTCACAGGTCAAGGAATATAAAACATTAGAGGAAGTCTGTACTGATGGTATACTTTTGTTTCTCACTTATAAATCCTGATTGATCATGATAGAAGTAAAGGCCAAATCTATTACACCATATTGCCAGGAATTTAGTCTTTGAGTAGGTTAGGTGGTCCTGGCACCTTAGGTCTCCTCATGAACCGTCACAGTACCAATCATGTGTAATTCCTTCTTCAACTCTTGGCTTAATATCAACTCTTAGATTTTGCTCCGTCTATTCTTTCTCTATAGATGGCTGCACAAATCAGATGATCAGCCAATGAGGAGAGAGAGAGAGAGAGAGAGAGAGAGAGAGAGAGAGAGAGAGAGAGAGAGATATTGATTTCTTTTATTCACCTATTGCTATTGCTGTGTGCCAACAGGCATCAGTTTACTGTGTTCAGTCACCAAACCCACTTTCCAATCACCCCTTTTAGACAGAGGGAAACAGTACTCAGGCATGACCATGCCCATTCAGTTAGGATTTGTACCCAGAATTCTGAGCACATGTGCTCTTTCTGGTCCTTTTTCTTTCCTAGTCAAGAGACCACAGCTTGTCATGCTGGTCTTAGTTGTCAGTTTTGTTAATAATGAGCCATGCTCTTCAGGCTTTAGTTTTCTGAGCAGGAATAGACACACTCTCACCCTTCTTTTGAATTCTAATACTCTGGCCCTCATGGGCACTTTGCTGCTTGGTAACTCTCATGGTCTATGGCCTGGTGTTGGGATGAGTGGGAAAGAGGTTGGCTGAGGTGTGAGTGTGTGCTAAGTGGCAAAAGAAAAGCAATCAAGTAAATAGTGGATCAAGCAGGCATCAGCTAGTGAGCCAGGTTCCAGCGGCCTGTAATCTACTAGATCTGAAGAGCCATGGGTGAGCTGCCAGAAGACTGGGTACCATCCTGTTCCCTTACCCCAAAGGTATGACAAGGCGACCAACAAATGGTAGCCTAACAAGGGCTCAGAATCCTGAATTCCAGTCCTGTCTGAACCCTTCTGCTGACTATCCACAATGAAAGGTTTGTTGTCGGGAGTCTTGTCATGGAAAAGCATGTGACAAGGACAAAGGGAAAGAGCTAGCAATGTACTGAGTTTAGGACATAGTGGCTGACATCCAGCCTGCTTCTGGCTCATACCACTTTTCCATACACTGATCCTTGACTATTCACAGGGATGGTGGACTCCTCCATGATGCCTATCATGGGCTACCTGGTTGACCTGCGGCATGTGTCTGTCTATGGGAGTGTATATGCCATTGCCGATGTGGCCTTCTGTATGGGGTATGCTATCGGTAAGAATACTGGCTTTCAAGAAAACCTTTAATGTAGTACAGATAAAACCTCCTAGAAATACAGAAATCTTTACATTTTCTGGTGATAAGATGTTTGGAGAAAGGACTGATTTTCTGTTTCCCCAAAGGTCCCTCTGCTGGCGGTGCCATTGCAAAGGCAATTGGCTTTCCTTGGCTCATGACAATTATTGGGATAATTGATATTGTTTTTGCTCCACTCTGCTTTTTTCTTCGAAGTCCACCTGCTAAGGAAGAAAAAATGGTAAGACAGCCTCTATTTTTATCATTTCGCTATGGCCATCTGGATAGTTTCTGCATTGTTCAGTTCTAAAATTTCTGCTCTTCAATAGAAACCTCCAAACAGAAGCAGCAACATTTCCTTTTTAGTCACTAACACAAGACAATAGCTTCTTTTATTATTGTTACTTACACAGCCATTTCTTTCAAGCCTCATGTTTATAAATTTGAAGAATAAAATTATTTTTGTACATATTGTATAAATCTTGACAATCAAAGAGAACCCTGGAATAATTCATTCTAATTGTCTATGGCCCTGGAAGGCTGTCCTGACTCCCAGGGTATGGTATGGTGCCAGTTACTTCTAGCCTCACTTTATTCAGTGATAGTTGCTATCTTGGTCCTACAGATATAACGTTCTAGAAATACTTTTAAGGGTCCTTATGAAAGATCATATTTACACTCTGGAGCACACATGTGAGCAAATGGAACTATTTATTTTCATGACTAGAAGCACAGCCATAGACAAGCTATAAAGAATAAAGTGTTTCGTTTTTGAACAAGTTCAAATTGTTGGCTCTAATTCTGAAGTGAGAGCTGTATGGGTCTTGTGCCCTTTCTAAGGTGTTTACCTTATTCAACAAAAGTGCTCACTGCTGCTGCTCACAGTCTGTCCTGGTAGCAGTGCCCCAGACTAAAAGATCAGATGCTGATATTGTTCAGTTGAAAGGAGACAGGCTGGACTGAGGATGAAGGAGAGGTCATGGGATGTGGTAGTCTTGTGTTCAGGGACAGATCTCAGAGCTTCTTTGTTATGTTCTTTGGGAATAGATCAGAAGTGATTTCTGTAGGGTTTTCCCTCTTCTGATAAATGTGGATTGTGTATGCCCGTCAAAGTGCTCTATCATTTCATTTCTAGCCCTCTTTTTACCTTTAAAAATGTTTTATTTTGAAACAAGTTCTCATTAAGTTGCCCAGGTTGGCCTTGAATTTACTCTGTAACAGACCAGACAGGCCTTGAAGTTAGGCTCTTCCTCCTTCAGCATCAGAAGTAGCTGGCATTACAGGCTTGTGCCACAAGCCCAGCACAATGGTACTTTCTGACAATGAACAGGTCTTAATACTTTATCATTTCTTGAATTATTCTTTGATGGTTTTCCCCTAAAGTGAATTTAAAAACAGAACCAAAATTTATATTGTATAACTTATGTGTGTCTGAGACATTTCACATTCACCATTACTGTAATTTAGAAACACATTGGTTTCTCACTGACTCTGTGCCCTGAACTATACAAGATAATGACTAGAGACTTCAGGGTTTCTCATGGCTGGGCTCCTAGGAAAGGAGGCAGATGCCTTGGAGGTCCTCGGGTGGAAGCACCCGCCCTTCCTTCTCTGACTTCCTACTTCAGCCTGGTTGTGTGCGGATAGAAGACTCTTAGCACAGCACTGGAAAGCTGTTCTTCTGTGGCCGTATTATCAATGATTTGATTAAGGCTGAATGAAGGTTATTCCCAAACCCTTTTGACCAAAGAAACTGGATTACCAGTAAATGTTTCTGTCACCCAGGAGACTATAAACTCTTAGGGATGGTGAAGGTCTGGCATGGGCCTGGGGCCAGCTACATTGTCTCCCCACAGAGTACTATGCGATTCTCAGTTCTCTTCACTGCATTGGGAAATGATAATACTGCACAATACCATGAGAGATAAAAGAGAGTCCAAGCAGTAACCCAGTAAATGAGTCACCCACACATCCTTCCTGCTTTATCTGAAATACTGGACTATTCTGTACACCCAGCAGCTCTCAAGCATTTAAGGCAAGCGGTTGCTTTTGCTAACAAGACTCTGCTGGGTGGGCATTGCTCACCCAAACAGCAGATGTTAGTGGCTGTTGTGTTACCCATCTTCTGGGTGGCAGCATCAGGTAGTAGAGGAAATGAAAGAAGTCAGAAGACTAGCTGAGAAGATGGTGGAGAGGGGAAGCCATCTAGTCAGCTGCCACAGTGTTTTTAAAAATGATGGTAGAAAACCAGTCTTTCTTCTTCAATGTAAGCCATTGCTTTAGTTCATTAAAAACAAAACAAAAACAAATAAACAAAATAATGAAGGAAGTGGAGGAAACAACCCTGGAAGGCAAAGAATGACAGGATTCTAGAAAGTTGCTTCACTATAAAAAGTCACAATCCTTAAATAGTGCCTATTGAGATAAATTAGTAAATCTTGAGATATGCATTTCTCTACCTATAACTGGATGCCCATAATTGGAGAAATGCCATTTAACTGGCACAGTGGTAACATCCGAGGTGGCACCCAGCAGCTGATGTCTGTTTATTGTGCAAGCAGAGTAGAGATGTGGGTGGAAGCTGATAGCCTCTAATGATAAAGGTGCATGTGGCAGGATGTGTGCTGTAAGGAAGAATCAGCACACTCGAGAAACCCCAGAACATACAAGCACTGAGGTGAGATTTAATCAGCCCTCATACACAGGAGATGTGAGAGGCAGCAAAGAATTCTTCATTAAGTCATTCCTGGTGACAGGGTTCTTTCTCATCCTGCTGCTGTGTGAAGGAGAGTAGCCTATGTTTTCTGGAGTATGAGTCACAGCTGGTAGTGAACTGCTGGTGACCTATGTAATAAGTCATGGCTGGCTGTGAACTGCTTGTGAGAACTACAGCTTTCCTTCCAGTCAGGTTTCTTTTTAAAATAATGTTACTGATAAAGGCAAAGGAAACATTTTTAGTGGAAGGCATATCAACACTACCATTTGAGGAACAATGCTCCCTAAGACAATGACATAGCACCTTGGCTGCTCAAAAACAACCAGGTGAGAACAGAAGAATTCTAAGATAGGTTTTGCTTTTTTAAAGGCTTAAATAATTAATTTTTTTTTAAAGCTAGGGCATACCTTTTGATCTTATTCTTTAAGTTTCTGTTGACAAGGCAGGAAAGGAGGTGATCTGATCTGTGGATAGCTGACTCCTGTAAGTGTGGCTATATAAATTCCTTCTAGCTTAGACCCCAGTTCAGTGATAAGGCAATAGAAAAAAGTACTTGCCACAGGAGGATCCATGTTCAGATCCCTAGCACCCATGTAAAGGCCAAGCGGGTGTGGCTGTCCACCTATTATCTCAGCAACAAAGGAAGAGACAGAGGATTCCTGCAGCAAGCTGGCTGGCTATACTAGCCAAACTGGTAAGCTCTGGATTCAAGTGAGACCCTTCCTCAATATATAAAGTATTGGTCAACCTCTGGCCTGCACACACACACACACACACACACACACACACACACACACCCATACACATGTGCATGTATACTTTATCACACATAAAATACAATAAAAAGGACTCTTATTCTTGGGTGCCATGGACTGGCAATAAGATGGAGCAGCTAGTAACAGATAAGAATATACATGAGGTGTACATTATAATCTACTTGTAGACACCTGTCCCTTTTCTGGGTAGTGGATTGCTGTTTTTGTTGTTTTTTTTCTAGTTATGTTAATAAGAACGGAGCTTTTCTACTAGGACACATGTCTTCTCACATTTGAGATTGTTGAGCCTACTAAGTGCATTTACTGTCTCACTAACCCAGCACTGGGTTAATTTTTTTTTATGTTTCGATGTCATTTGATCTGGTATTTTACTAGCCTGGAGACCCCAGCTTTTTTTCTGTGTATGGTGATGGGAGCTAGGTACTTAGCAGGGGACTTGCTTTGACTCTGGTGCAGGTTGCTCCTCTTCCCAGTTCTGCTCTGCAGCCCTACATAGAGTGCAGCATAAATTCCCTGCCTGCTGCAGGGGCCACTGAATACTTGTCTTCCATGCACTTGCCTTACCTGCTGCTCAGTGCTGTATGCCTCTCTTTTCAAGGCACACCATCTGACCTACTTAACCATTTGTAACTTTTTTTTTTTTATTATTATTGTAAGTAAAACTACCACCCAGTAAAGCTTTTGGGAGATACCTGCAAGGCAAACATTTTCTTTACCCATTATGCTATCTCCCTAATCCCCATGTAGCTTTTAAAGACAGGGTCTCACTCTAGATTGCTGGACTCAAACTCTGAGATGTATCTGACTTTCCATCCTGAGTGCTGAAATGAAAGGTGTGCACTATCACACCCAACAACTCTCAGAACAGTTTTTATCTAGTCCACATTCTATGTCCAGTCCAGCAGTTAAGACTAGCTATAGAAGTATAATAGTGGAAGAATGGAGAGATGAAGATGGTTGTGAATGAGGCAATGACCACTCCTCAAAGTGGCTGTGTTGCCTGTGGGCCAAGTTCAGGTCAAGGCTCATGCCTGCTCCTGGTTTTGGTGGTGCTTTCGAACTGCTGTCTCCATTGCCTCCTTACATGAACTCTGGTAGCTGTTAGTATCTTACCTACCGCTCTCCATAATCTATGATTTGCCTATTCAAACCTGTCTTCTTCAAACCCTCCCATCTTTCAGGGTTTACCTAAAGCTCTCATTTTATCTGCAGACTTTTGCTAACCCTCAACCTCAAGTGAGTCTTCCACCTGTGTTACTGAGGGAACATTTCCATACCTTTGTTGGTATAGGACCTTCAGGAAAAGATCAGATACATAGCAAGTGCCAAAGAAATCCATGTCAGCCGATGGCTGCTATAGTCTTACGTAATATATTGTAACTAAGGCAGTATTTCTGGAAGTTGTTTGATAGGACTGTTGCTGTGAAGGTAGTTACCTGGGATTTCATTTTTAACCGGCTCTATCTAGCCCATCTCCCCAGTGTTCTCTGGGCACATTTCCTTAGGAATCACTAATCTGGAGAGATTACCTTTCTGTATCAATGGCTAAATCTTTGAATAACACAGGGAGAATGGTTCAAGTGTATAATCTGTTGCTTCAATTATTTTAATAATCAAATCTTTAAGTACAACTATCAATTCACTCAATAAGCAGCATAATTGGAAAGGGAGTTTGAGATGACAGTCTGACTTGGGTCACTGTCCTTATCTTGTGCCACACAGCAGATCATTTGAGAATCTCTTGGGAAATAATAAAAGGGTTGAGCACTGTGTGAGTCTTATCACATCTGGAGGACTAGAGCTAAGAATAACTAGCAGACATCAAGACAGATTGCCACAGACAGTATCAGAACATTCTAATCCGCTCAGATTTGCAGACAGCACAGAAAGAAAGAAAAAACTTGCTGGGAATGGTTTCTTATGAAGGAGGAAAACTGCCCAGACATACTGGATTCATTTGGCTTGCAATGCCTCCCACTGCACTTCTCCAGCTGCTCTGGGCTGTATAAAAGGGCAGTCTGTCCTGAGGCTGTCTGGGTTTCTTCCTCTGCACGCAATGCACATGGTTAACTCTCTGTACTCCCCAGTTCTAGCTCTGTACTCAACCACTATGAATCCAAACCAAAAACTATTTTGTGCAGTTCTTTATCACCCCCTAGCTACACTGCACATTACTATTATGTTCAGTACTGCAAGTGATCTAAAGCTGATTTGAAATATACATGGATATATGTTCTATGCAGATAGACTATTCTACATAAAGGACTTAACCATCTGCAGATTTCGGTGGCCAGGGTATATATCCCTTGGTCAAGTTCTTTTATCTTTTTAAATTTTTATTTCCCTACACGTCTGTGTTAGTCAGGTTCCTCAGAACTGGAGTTACAGACAGTTGTGAGCTGCTATGTCAATCTGGGTCCATTGGAAGGGGAGTCAAAGCTCTTAACCACCGACCCAGGTCCCCAGCTCTCCTTGAGCAAGTTCTTTAAGCCTTTACTCATTCTCTCAACTTCCCATCTAGACTCATTGTGAAAGCTAAAGCTTTAGTCTACTTGTAGTCATGTTCTTGACAGGATGTTAGGTGTATTATCTGATGACTGGTTGGTTAGGCACTGTCAGCAGAAATGACTGCAAGTACTTCTTGTTAAGGATGCTCTGAAATGAAAGCATCATTTAAAAATTTTTTTTCTTTTGCAGTTACACTTAAGTTTTGGTTTAATTTTCAAAAATAGAAAGGGCAGAGGAACTTTATGTGTACACTAGTGCTATAAAGTAGGATCTAAAAGGGAGATGTCTAAACATCACATTTGTAAAGAAAGCTCTGGGATGGTGACCTAAGAAACTAAGGGGCCATGGCAGAATGTGGTCTTAACATATTGTAAAACAGTCTGTGTAGATGGCTCTCACCAGAGCAAGGTCCATGACTGGAACTAATGAAGTGGATTCAAGTTCAGACATCCCTATACTTCCAACAAGAGCTCTCTTCAAACATCATTAAGTTCCCTGTTGTGGCAGTCTATAAAGTGGAAATTGGATGTAATGAGGTCCACAGCTTCTTCCTGTACAAAACTCTGTTTAACTTTTCTAAAACCTAACCTACCTTTGAATCACAAAACTCAACTTCTATCTCCAACAGGTACAATGAAAACATTCTAGATGTTTTACTTCTTGCCTATTACCTGAAACTTTCCACTGCATGGAGAATGACAGACCTTCAAGGTCAAGACATGGCGATTGCTTTGAATGACTGTTTATTATACAGCTTCCAGAATAGTAATCCTTAACAGCAGTTGGTTAAAACCACCTTATCTTTATAAAACAAGAAGTTAATGTGCTTGCATTTTGCTTCCAGGCTATCCTCATGGACCACAACTGCCCCATTAAGACAAAGATGTACACTCAGAATAATGTCCAGTCATATCCCATCGGTGATGATGAAGAATCTGAGAGTGACTGAGCCCCTCTACCGTTGCCAAATGTCTAACTGTGTACAAGTGTCTCCAGTGAGATGACTCATGCAGAGCTGTCTTAGTCACACCATCCATTGCTGGCAAAGAGTAAAACAACCAAAGGTGATACTTTCTTTTCCATGGTTATGATTGACTGCCAACAGCCTTATAAAGAAAAAGCAACTTTTCTAGGGGTTTGTATAAATAGTGTTGAAAACTTTATTTTATGTATTTGATTTTATTAATATTATACAATATATTTTGACGAAATAGGTATACTGTAAATGTATAAATATTTGAATCCAAATTAAATATAATTTTTTTAACTTACATTCATCAACACTTGGACAAAAACTTTTTTTTTCTGAATACTGGTAATGAGTGTTTAAAGCACGCATTATCTGAGATTCTACAACAAAAAACTAGCAGTCTGAGAAACAGAATCGTGTAAGACAGTGCATTGTGTACCAACACTGAATGTGTTGTTATTTTACTTGAAATTAATACCAACGTTAAAAGCTAGTCATCTTAAATACAAAGGACAAGAAACTTTATCAGCCATCTTTCAGACTTATTCATAAACCTTTGCTGGCATTAGTTTTCTGTTATAACTACCCACCTGGAAGGGTGGTTGTAAATGGTTTTCTGTGTCATACCATTGGCAGCAGTCATTAAAGCCAACAAGGGGTAAAAAGTGAATTTCTGAAAGCAGAGGAAAGACCCCAAACGCTGCTTTCTTTTATATATATATTTGATGGCCTTACTGGGTGAAAATAAAACTGTACTTTAAACAGTCAAGGTTAAATATGTTAGGGTTTATCAAATCCAGTTCATGTTCTGGAACAGGAAAAAAGGCTATCAAGCTGTTAAATGTGAAAAAATCGTATCTCTCACCTGCTTGCAGGTCATCCAAGTGTTTTTCTAGAGATGTTAATTTTGAGTTGCTGTTATTTTTTTTTAGACTCCTAAAAGTTGTTTATATCAACGTAGAAATGAATTTCAAGCAAAGATGAAGGAATAAAATTGTTCATGGCGAACATGATTATGTTAAGAAAGATAATAGAGTGATCAGGACACCTTCCCTTTCTGAAGCAGGAAAAATAAAATCTACAAATGTGTATGTGTTACTGTATCATCTTGTGTGCTGGGTAGAATAATTTTTCTAAGCATGACAACACTGATATATCTTTTCGGTGTGCCAGTTAATACTGTTAGTGAACTCTATCTATAATTGCTTTATATGAGATTACAATCTTCCAGAATGCAAACACAGTATAGAATTTGTCTCAAATAGTATCAATTCTGCAGTTCTGTCAAAAAACTGTTTAAAAAAAAACTGTCAGTTTTGTTAAGCTTGTTTGTGTGACCTTAGACCTTGAGAACTTAGGGATGACAACCCCTCAAACCTTATTGGCTATCCACATTCTTCAGAAAAGTGGCAATTATTTCTTTTGTTTTATGAAGCTTTCTGTGGGACCCTGGTGATGTGAAGTCTGATGTGTTTGGGGGACAATTGGGTTCCTACTCATAAACCATTGGACAGTCATGGGTCTGCAACTCTGAAAGATGGCTGCTCTTACATGGCTAAAAGGGCAGGGCTTAACCTTCTCCAGGATGCCTTGTGGTGTGATGTGAGAGAGGCCTTGTAGTTATCCTTACCCACAATACCATATACAATAACTGATTCCTGTCATTTCTGCTTTTGAGGCTTCAGTTTCAGTAAAAACAATCAGCAAAGGCATGCTTGTTACTGCTCTCCAAAGAAAAGATAAAAGAAAAATTGCAGAACTATTTGGAGAGGAAAGGATAAGTTGTTTATGAGGGGAAAAGAAAGACATTTATATGATTAATCTCCTGGGTACACAAGAAAATAAAATTAAAAAAGACTGTGCATGTACCAGAACAAAGAACTTACAGCTCTCTGAAGATTTTTTTATTTTTTATTTTTAAAGTAGAGGTGGCTTTTGTTTGTACTTGGTAATTCAGACACAAAAATCTTAGTGAGGTAGTAATGAATACTCAACTTCCTTTTGACTGCTAAGTGTATCTGTGCTGGTTGCACTTTAGTTAGATTACTTAATAAATTATCTTCTTGAACACTGTGCCGTGCCTGCCTGTATTCTTTTATAAACCATTTCATCAACATTGTTGCCGGGATAAAATACATAGACACTGATTTGGCTGTAAGTATTTAATTAAAAAGCATTCTCTGTGTTTGCAGGCATCAGGCAAGTCACTCCAGGCTAGGGTAAACCATCCTCTTTGGCTTCCCACTGCTTCCTTTAAATGAAATATAGACTTGTTATACTCTATCAGTGTGGAAAAACAGTAAGTTGCCCTGGACTTTAACTCAAATGAATTGTTCTAATTGCTGTGAACAGGTAACTGTCTGATGAAGAGAATGGTAATACCTAGCCATATGACAGAACAGGCTCTGAAAGATCTAGAAATAAGGATCATTTTGAATGTGAAATACATGGTGGTTTCCAGGATTAGAGAGGCCTGGTTTACTTAAGGAACATTAAGGGATCAGAAAGAATGAAGGTAAACCCCCTTTCCACCCTTGTTTGCCTTTTGAGGGGAGGGAAAGGAAAGCCGTCACTTCAATTTAAATATTAAAGTAATACTTTTTTTTTTAATTGAAGCGATTTCAAAACTTTAGGGGACTTAAGATTTTAAACTTCACTGTCTTACTTATTAGAACCAAATATGTTTAAAATGTCTTTGTAGTTTTTTTTGTTTGTTTGTTTGTTTTGTTTTTAAGGTAGACTTTACTCTCAAAGTTTTAGGCTGTTCTTAAAATGAGAAAATACCTTACACAGTAAGTTCTAGTGTTACTGAACGAAGTCTGGTGCTAAGAAATACAGTAAAACTTGGCATGGTAGTGCATGCCTTTAACCCCAGCACTCCAGAGGAAAGGCAGACAGATCTCCACTGAGTCAGAAGCCAAAGAGACTGTCTCAAAAGATCAACACGATAAATAAAAAAGAAATATAACATGATTGCAAAATAATACTAAAATGTTATTCATTTTGTCTATCCCAGCCATTCAACTTCAAAACAATGAAGAGAGTACACTTCAAATAGTTTAATTTTCTTCTTTTTTGAGACAGGTCTACATATTTGTTTAGTAAAAGTGGATCGTTAGCTTGTCTGCATGGCCAGATTATACCAGGTAATAATGCCAGAGAACCAATCACCTGTTTTTAGATGTCATCAAATGAAGATATTCTTATTTTTCGTGGTAGTCTTTATTATTATTTTAGCTATTGATAACATAGCATGGCAGCAAGATTACATGAGTAATGTAATATAATACAATCTCTTAAATTGAAGCCTTATCCCTTACTAGGCTTGAGGGTATTTGGAGCTCCCAACTGTGATGCCTCTACTGTCTCTCCCAATAGAAAAATATTGCACTACATTAAAGGTATATTTTACAAACATGATTAGCAGCACTGTTGAGCTTTCCATGATTGTGGTTCTACAGACATAAATTCTTTAAAGCATGAGTAGATTCTTAAAACTAAAGCTTTGCATTATTTCTACAGCTCTTTCAAATGCATCAGTGCAGGAGCATGCTTGGGCACCACTAAAACTTCCATAGTTTGATCCATCAACACACCAGCCAGTTACAGCCACACCACCTTCAGGGTAGCAATGGCAAGTTATTGTTTACAAGATGAAACGTGGCTATACATTGGGCAGATTGTTTCAAGTGTAAAATGGGGAACACTTTAGCTTCTGGGATTTATTGTGGATAGTCCCTGTATTGTGGTGTTCTTTTAAACTGTGAGCATGCTTAAATAAACAGTAAAAGAGAGGGGGTGAGGTTACACAGATGTAGCCTTGCTATATACCTGACAAAGGTAGGTCTGTGCCCCAGTATTTCACTTAATAATGTGAGAGTTAGCTATTATGACTGGAATAACTTTTCTATACTCAGAAATGTTTTCTCATGTAAGTAATACCTCTTATTTTTACAGCATTTACTGCTCAGAGTGCCTTTGGAGTTATGCTCCTGTCCTCCTCACAGCAGTCCTGTGAGCAAGTGTAAGGACCTTTGGAGCTGGGGAAGCTGCAGCACCCTCTTTAACCTGCCTGTGGCTATGCAGCTCACTAAAGAGCTTGACCACAAACCCCTGTTGGGAGTTTGGGCTACAGACTGGGCAAGTCTTTTTACTGTTATACTAGGCATTTTTCTGCAGCCAAAGAGCTATTCCATATGTTTTTAAATTTAGTTGGTTTATGTGTTATCATAGTAGTTACCTGTAAAGGGGGAAAACATTTTTCTATTCTATAGGTATAACAAGCTTAGACTTTTAAGATATATCAATAGGGGTTAAGTTAGTATATTTCTCTCAGTTGTTCATTACCAGCATCCACTAGATGGGCCCAATAGCATAGAAGGCCTTCATTTTTAGTGAACTATGCATACTGTCTATTTTTAGTTTTCTTTACAATGAATAAAGATGGTCTGAACTACTAAAGTATTCAGAATGACCGACATTCCTTTAAGGCCACAAGACACCAGATGATGTAGTAAACATAGTCTGTATAATTGCTCTCCACATCATACAAACAAAGCCAGTTATCAATACAGTCATTTTCAGAATAAGTCCTGTGAGGTTTTAAATGTCCTTGCACATGCTTTATTTCCTATGGGAGAACCAAAGACGAAAAGTCATCATGTGTCCATAACTTCCACTTAACAGGAAAGCATCAACATTTGAAAGATATTTTAAAATCCTACTGGTTATTTTCTTCAGTAATGAAATCTTATTATCCTGTCTACAAAATTCTTGGCCAACTGGACTTTTCATTTATTCTCTATTCAATGCAACCTCTTCTAGTTAATCACTGTAATTTTACTACACTTCAACTGCATAAAAGCTTTAAAAATATCGCTGAAGCATAAGAAGCAAGCAATATATGTAAAAAAAAATTAAACTATATAAGCATAACAGATTTAAAGTTGTAGGGTCTGCTTTCATTTACATTTGGCAACAACAACAAAAGCAAAATAAAATTAAACAAAAATCCCCCAAGCCCCATATAACAAAAACATCAAGGAAGTACAGCTGAGAACCCACAAAACGTAGAAGGAAGAAGATTCAAACCTGTTCCCTCAATGATTATTGTTGTCAATTTAGGCATGCAACAAATTTGCTGTTATAACCATGATGAAAATGAAAGAAAATATTTCAGGAATCTGGACAGGATCTTATTTAACACTAACTAAAAAACCAGGAGAAAAGAAAAAAAAAAGGCAGTGAGACATCACATATATACAAACACAAGTTGGCTTACATAATTAGAAAAGGTTAAAAATAAATTAATAAAACCCAATTCCCAGTATAAATCCAAAAAAGCCAAAGCTATAAGCACAACCCGAAACAACCAATTTGATGAGCTGGTCATGTTTCTGCTGGAAACTACCTTTTCTTTCTCATACAAGCAAGTAACTATAGAAGCAGGCCAAAGTGTACCATGAGAGAACCGAACATGGCTGTACCCATGGCACTTCAGATACATCTTGTCCCCCCAATCCATGTGAAAGTTGAAATAGCTTGTTGATTACACCGACTCAGATGGGCCGAACAAGTCATCGGAGATGCTGCTAAATGGCTGAGAGTCTATCAACTGGCTTATCTCACTATCGAGGTCTTCTTCTGTATCATCTGCATACTTGTTCATCTTTTTTGAATGCTGGTCTAAAGACAGATTTTCTAAAGTTTCAATATCTTCAATGCCCGCTCTGTAGTGGATCATCAGAAGTGTCAGAGCTTGTAGTCTTTCTCCTGATTTAGCTAAAGCAGCAGAAAGAACTGATTTTTTCCTTGTATCACTTGTTTCCTTTTCTTCTCTAACAAGGGAATTATTATGTTCCAGCTCCTGATCAATTTCATTCTGTAGCTTATCCAACATGAACTCCAGCTTCTGGATCCTCTCTTCTGTCGGCAAGCCTCTGTACAGATCACGACCAATTTCTTTAACTGCAATGAAAACACTGTCATCCAGCCCTCCTTCCTTTCTCATTAACTTTATTCCTGCACTATTTCCTCGTTTGGAAGGACTGTTTGGACCACAGACTTCTGTGTCACTGCCTTCATTGTCTGACGTATTGGGTGTGTGTTTTGGTGAAGGTTCTACAAGATCTGTTCCTGGTTCAGCAAGGCGAGTTTTAGAGACTTGACGCAAATTTAGTAAACGAGAGCTAGTATTAATGATGTGCCTTGTCAACCCTGTTGTTTTATTGACTGATTTGTTAGCTTCCATCTCAACACGAGGAGGAAGGCCCAAGAGTGGGTCCTGTCCTTCCAGCCTGAGGTTCTTCAGGGTCCGGTCTATTCGCCTCTCAGTTGCTCCACAAAGAGGTGTCTCAGCTAGACACTTTTCCTGACATTTTTTATGACAGACATAAGCACAGAACATACACTGGGAAGCAGCTTTTGTCCAAACTTTTTTCTTACAGTAATCACACCAAGTTGGGTTTTGGAACTGAGTGTCTTGGAAACTATGTTTATTTTCTGACAAACTTATCTGTCCCACAAAATGCTCTTCTTTAGGGAGTGTAGAAACCTCCTCAACCAAATGGAGTTCTTTTTCTTTCTCTACATTAGGAACTATGTGGTGATCTGGTTCTCCTTCCTTCAAATATTTGAAATGAATAGTAATGTCACCAAAACAAAATTTGTCATTAAAGCCCTTTTGCATACTCAGGTTACGTAGTGCAGTTCTAGTGACCATGGCCTTAGGTGTAGGGGGTTCCAGTCTGAACTTTGAAAGGTATTCCATGTTTGATGTAGCTAGGCATCCTAAAGCCACTTCCTCAAGTTTTAAACTAACATGCCCCAAACAGATGAGACCTCCTAACTTGAAAGGATCCCTGCACCACAGTGCGATGTTCAGATACCTGTGGCAGGCTTCTATGTCAAACACACAGGATGCTCTGGTTCTTGACCACTTTCCCACCTTATTACGATATAGAACCTCTGAGGATTCCCACATCTGATGGTCATCTGAAGAGTCTTTAGTAGGAGCAGAACTTTCTGAAGGAAGATCTTTCACTACTTCCTGCTTTGCTGAAGGCTGCTTACCCGCTGCCACATCTTCTCCTTGATCCACACTCTTCACTTGCTTCTCAGCAGGTTTATCTGCAGGAAGAGGAGGGAGCAGCACCTTGTCTGACTTTTCTGGGGCTTCTGGGTCTGCCTGAGCTGAGGCGTCAGTGGGAGGCAGAGGCACTCTCCCCTGTGGTCGAGGGGGCACAGGTGGTTTGAAAGTGGGTCCTTGGGGTTTGGACACTTGTGCTGCTTCTGTGGCCTCTGAAGTTTTTAGAGTTGATGGTTTATTTCCTTCTTTGGATGGAAGTTTTTGTGGTGGTGGATGGATTCCTGAAATTAATTTACGATTTAAAACTGGGGATATAGCGCCAAGGGGTTTAACAGAAAGTGTTGTTGGAGTACGTTTGGGACTGTGACTCAACGGCTGTGTCTCCTCTTTCAACTCCGTTTGTACTCTGACATCACTCGCCAAGTCTTCAAATTCAGAATCTAGGTCTCTATTTTCAGTATCCACTTGCAACCCAGCAGCTTCCTCTTCGTAACCTGGCTGGCAGGAGCTTGACAAAAAGTTTTCTTCCAACTGGCCCAGACTGTCTTGCAGCATCGCCCCTTGGTTGCTCTGACCAACAGGCCTCTGGTAGTACACAAGCACTCTGTCCCCAGCCTGCTTGATGAGCTTTAGTACTTGCAGTGTCGATGTGATTTTCACACCTGGTTTAAGATTCAAAGGGGGAAGCATGTAAACTATAGCAATAAACTCGGCCACTGTTATCTCATGATTATTTCATAAGAAGAAGAGCAATAGGAAGCTTCAAAAGTGACTTTATTTAAATTTCAAATTAATCAGCATGTGGTACTCTGGAAATACTGTTATCTTTGTGATACAAAACCCTGAGCAGCTTCTAATTTCTAATGGCTTCCCATTCCCTCTTGACATAAACAACCTCATGTCCAGCTGAACTGTGGAAGTGAGCAGAGTGAGACCTATTTAAACAGGTTTACTAATGGATAGACCTCACTCTGAATGATGGAAAGCTGACATTTTACTGAAGGAAGTTCTCAAATAAGTCCAGGGCTGGCAAGCAAATGATTTAAATTTAGACACCAATGTCAGACCCTTTCACAGATCCTGTTTAGTAGCCATAAATGATCAACCGTTTTAAGAATGAAAAGTATAAGAGGTAAGTTGCTTTAAAGTTACAAGTTGATTACAATATGCATTGTCTTGTCCTGACTATAAATCAACTTGCTACCTCTTATAATGCAGCCCTGGAGACTGCTGACTCCCCTGTTCCCACAGGTGTCAATCCCAACTCAGAGTTCTGTTCCTTTGGTCTTTGATGTTCTGATCTTCCTCCTAGCCCCTGGTCTTTAACTTAAGTCACAAGTACCTTTAACTATCTCATCAGACCTTTGCAGCTTGGATACCCACGTGGTCACATTTTCCAGTTTCAGCTCAAAACATCAGTGGAATTCTGAGTTTCTTCACAGGGCTTTTCCTGACTCATGTAGCTTAATAATAATAACTTCTACTACTTCTGTCTAAGAATACTACGTCCCAGAAGCACTGTAGCATGTCATATGCACAGATGAAGCATCATCTACTGAGCTCTAGTACAAAGACAAAGCCTCCCCACAATCCCACCCCTTTTATTTGTGCTTTGGGAAATATGCCCTCATCTCAGGTGCTCTGGTGGTGGTCACTATACCAGCATTTGCTGGAATCTGGATTTTTCTTTCAGATTATTTCAAACATGCTCAGAGATTTAGAAAACAGTAAAATTAATTCTATTATTGAAACTGAATATATTTTGCCAATTTCCTTTCTACTACTACTACCAATCTCTTATTACTAAAACTTTTGTAAATCCAAATGAACTACAACTATAATTTATTTAAGAAATACCTATGAACATTGAGCAAAGTTTATTACAAGAAATGAGTTACTAAAAATATATCATAGGACTTGAATTTGTGTCCCACAGTTGGAACAAGGGATATATTTATATATATAGGAGGAGGGGCACTAGGAAACAAAGTTTTCTGTGGTGCTGAGAAGACAGCTTCGCCTGTTAGGAGCACTGCTTCTCTTTCAGAGGATGGGATTCTACTCCTAGCACCCACATAGTGGCTCATGTACCTCCTGTCCCAGGAAAGGTTACTTCTGGCTTCTGTAGACACTGCATGCATGCATGTGGTACATGCACACTCATGGAAATAAAACATGCATACTCATTAAATAATTAAAAGTTTTTCTATTATATTTGAAACTTGTGTACAATATCTGAATTTTTAACCAATAAAACTTGTTAATACTTTTATGAACATTGGATATCTTGAAAAGGTTAACTTTTGCTTTTTTCTCTGTAAACAGTTGTATGATTTGGACCTTTATTTATGTTGGGTAATAGGTATTTGCTACTTGTGTAATTGAAAACAGAACTTAAAAGGCATATTTTGGACTGAGCGTGGAGTCCACATTTGAGGGGTTGGAGAAGGGACTGAAGGAGCAGAGGGAGTTTGCAGCCCCCTGAGGGGAGCAACAGTGTTAACCAGACAGACCCCCAGAGCTCCCAGGGACTGGACCACCAACCAAAGAGTACACAAGTACACATGGAGGGACCCAGGGCTCCGGCCACATATATGGCAGAGGATGGCCTTGTTGGACATCACTGGGAGGAGAGGCACTTACGTCTGAGGGTGTTCGATGCCCCAGTGTAGGGAATGAATGCCAGTGGGGGAAGACGGGAGTGGGTCGGTGGAGGAGCACCTTCATAGAGGTAGGAAGAGGGGGGATGGGATTGGGGGTTTCTAAAGGGGAGACCTAAAAAGGGTAAAACATGTGAAATGTAAACAAAGAAAATATCCAATAAAAAATAACCTATAGATAAGACCAAAACAGGTTATGCACTAATGCAAAACCATTGATACTGAACCATTGTTTTGGGTGAGGGAGAAAAACTTTTTATATTTCTATAGAGAGGTATGTGATGCATGAGGTTTACTTTAAGTCCTCTTCTGTCCATGAACCAGGAAAACTAGCATGACCTGGGGAGCTTGTTAGAAATGCAGGATCTTGTCCGGTGGTGTGGTCTACAGAGTGTGTTCTGGGGACAGCTAGGGCTACACAGAGACATCCTACCTTGATGAAACCAAAAAACAAACAAATAAATAAAGCGAACTCTTAGACTTCACCCCAGTTTTTCTGAATCAGAATGACTTTTGAGCATTTTTGCAGGTGACTATGGAATAAATGGTCCTGTGTATACCACAATCAGAGATTTCCACATGAAAATGCTAATTTAACTCCAAGTGCTTAACTAAATCATTTTCATTATCTTAATGTCAAAATGGATTTGAATCAAAAGCAGAGTCTAACATACTGAGTGATAACTCTTTTTTGCTTTATCTTATTGTCTTAGCTGTAAAAGAACACATAATAGTCTTCTGAAAAGATTAAGATAAATTATAGCCATTTTTATGTGTTCAAAGCCTACACCAGGTGGGCCAGGTACTATGAAGTATGAAAAGGGCTTGGATTACTTCTGTGCTGTTGTGTACAGTTGAGTCCTGCTATTTTATATATATACACTCAAAGCAGATAACTCAGTTTTATTTTTATTATTTACAACAATCTAGCTGACAGGAAGGTATGCAGTATTTACCATAGAGATTTGGGTTGGATTCTGAATAATAGCACCCTGACAAACCACAGGCCTTTCACATAACATGGAGTCTCAGAATAGGGTTAGGTGTATCCTCCCTCTCAGGCAAGGAATATTCATTTCTCTCCTGTTCAATTCTAGTACTACAACATGATGAGAGTAGTGCTAATATTAGCACATCTAGGGTCATGTGGTAATGGACATACAGGAAGACATTATTATCTGGCTCTTAATTTTGTAGTTAATAATACATAGAAGAGAAGGTGGGAAGGGAAAGGAAATTAGAAAATTCTAGTGAAGTGAATTAAAGATGAAATATGTTTAAACATCAGGACTAAACTGGCTCTTGTTTTTTACAAGCATGCTAAGGCCTCTTTTGCAATTTTCTTTATAATAAAGATTTTTCCATTATAAAACTAACAGATGCTTGTTTCAAAAATAGGGAGATGAGAGAAAAAAACTCTCCAGCCAATTTTGTAGTTTCTCTGTACACGTAAGTTATACTATACAGTGTGTAATTCTTACCTCCAATAGCAATGAGCCGATCTCCCCGTTGAAGATCTGCCAACGCAGCAGGTGAGTTTGGGGCCACAGTTTCAATTATGACATGCCCAGCATACCCATCAGTTGACTGAACAAGACGAAGTGTAAGTCCAACACTTTGTAAATTCCCTTTTATTAATTCAACCTTTGATAAAGGATTAAAAAGAAAGAAAACATTGAGACAACAGTAATCCAGATAAGAGTATCACAGTCAGTCATGACTTTTACATCATTGTGACTATAATTACAGATAAATGACAGATTAAGACATTACTAACAAATATAAATATACTTTCAGATTATGATGACTTAAATGTAGTCATAAAAAAACAACCAAAAAAGGAGGTCTGCCTATGCTCCCATGTATGGCCTTATACCCACATGCATGCAGGCAACACCAACTGGACCACTTGTGTTCTTACAAGGAAGAGAAACAGGAGATAATAATGGAATAACGGGAGGAACATGTTCTGGGGGCAGTCTGGCTGAGGAGCTATTGGCTGCTGGGGAAAGAGAGAGTTACTTTTCTCTGGGTGTGTGGCCATCATTGATAGTCTGCCCATATTCCATGGGATAGCCCCATACCCACACATTCATATAAGCACTGATTGTGCTCAGTGGGTTATTAAAAATTAGAAAAGATGACATGAAATTGGAAGAGAGGATTGTTGAGGAGGGTCTGGGGAAAATTGGAGGAGGAAGTGGGGAGAGAATGTGATCAAAACACATGGTACAAGTATAAAATTCTCAAAGAATAAAAGTCTATCATAAAGAAGAGAACATGAAGATGTGAGAGATAAGGGAGTATGAAGGTCACTGGTCCTGGGGGAAGTGGGAGGGAGGGTCAAAACATACACATCAAATATAAAAATATATACATACGTGTATGAAACTGCCGAACAATAAACAAAAATATTCTAAAAACATGAAACACAGTTTATTCAATGTTTTTAAAGGGATCATACCTACAGTAGAAATTCTTGGATTTAAAGAAACAAAAATCAAAAGAAAAATACTTCTAATCATACTATCTAGAACTACTGTTAGAATTTACATTTTCTTATACTTTATTACAAAATTATAAATTGAGGGGGCTGAAAGATGATTCAGTAAGAGCACTAACTGCTCTTCCAAAGGTCCTGAGTACAGTTTCCACCAAATACATGGTGGTTCACAACCATCTGTAATGGGATCTGATGCCCTCTTCTGGTGTGTCTGAAAACAGCTACAGTGTAGTCACATACATACACAATAAAATCTTTTTAAAAATTAAGAATTGAGTCAGAATTTGCATTTGTTTTTGTTTTAATATAAAATTGAGATGCATCAAAGCTGAAACATGGTAAATATAATCATATATTGTGAATGGAGTCTTGATTGTTGCTTTTCTCAAATTCAGCAGGAATAATCCATGTCATTAGATGGGCTTTGGAACTTTATTTTATTTAATGTGTATGAGTACACTGTAGGTATCCTCTGCACCATGTAGTTTCTGGGATCAAACCTGGGTTGTCAGGTTTTAGTCACAAACCCATCTTGTCAGCCTTACTTTTAGAAATCTTGACCTTTCAATTATAATCCAGAGCTTGGAGATAAATATTTAATATACTAATGATAACTGTCTGGTTCCTGATATCCAGAAATAAATTACTCATGGAGGTTTCAAAGACGTGTCGTTATAGTTTAACCTATTTACAAATTTTTATGTTTTTGTCTCAATGATAGTGATAATCTGTCTCCTCTCCTCTGGCCTCCCTTTAGAGTCTCGTTCTCTGTCTCTCTGTCTCTGTCACACACACACACACACACACACACACACACACACACACACACACACACCATGCTAACATGCCATGGTGCTTAAATCTGTATAGGATCAAGAATGAATTCTAAGTTCTCTCACATGAATTCTACAGGTAAATATTTTCCTTACGGCAGTGATGCTTACCTATTTAGCAGTTAACTTCTAACAGGAGAAAACCCACCAAAATTTGATTATTCTCCCAAGCCCCAACAGTTATGACATATTGAAAAAAAAAGTTTTTGAAGGACACTTGTTAGTTGGAATACTTTTGTACTCAGTGGGGTTTGACTGGCTCTACATATTAGTTTTACTAAACTTTTTTTTCTTCCTTCCTTTCTTTTTGGCAGGGTCTCACTATATAGCCCTGGTATGTAAACCACTTTGGTTTACTCACTATGTAAACCAAGCTGACCTCAAACTTACAGAGATCTACCTGCTTCTGCTTCCAGTGCTGGGATTAAATGTATATGCTGCTACATTTGGTTTGTAGGATTTATTTATAAAGAGAATACATTAGTTCTTATTTGTTACAACCAAAAAAGTGCCTGGAGCAGAATATTTATGAAGAAAATAGGTTTACTTAGATGTTTTGGGGGTTCACTGATATGGCACAGGTCAGCCCTCCTAAGGATCTCATAATAAATAGCCTTGCTTACTACAGTGGTAACAGTATAAGAGAAAGCACACAGTATTGCAGGAAGCCAGAGTGACACAGCTGGGCTCCTCATAATGGTCTTCAGAAAGCTATAGGGGTCCTATGAAAGCTGCTTTAACTTTTCTGAGAATAGCTCTGTGACTCAAGGACTTCCCTCAAGGCTCCACTGGCTTAAAGGTTCTATCATCTTCTATACTGCCAAACTGGGACACGTTTCTAACATTAACCTTTAGGAGAAACAAATCATATCCAAGTCACAGAGAAGAGACCACTATCATAGGACACTGGGTTGTTGACATGATTAAATGAAACTGGGTATAAATGTCAAACATAAATCAGGCACCTCCATAATCTTTCCTCAGAAAGACTTTCTTTTGGATGAAAAACAAGGCCTCTCAAAACAGAACATTAGCTTGGCTATCAGATAACTTAGTTTCTAAAGTAACTAAATGGTAAATTAGGACTGCATCTTTAAGTTACAGAGACAACAAAGGCGTAGAAATATAAAAATTTCATTATATAAATACAAATGACCTACGATATCTAAGTAATAAAAAATGGTTTTCTGCTTAGATTCAAAAGTATGTTAAAATAATTCCATCTGAAAAAAAATCAATATACTTATCTTTTCTTTAAATTTGATTAAAGCCTTTGTTAATGCTTTGATCTATTCTAGTGCAATAAAAAGGTAAGAAAAGTAGGCAAAGGCTGGGGTTGTTATGGAAACAATAACACAGACTACTCACATCCTTTTAAATTCTGGTTAAAGAAAAACAGCTCTTAATCAGAGTCACCAAATTAACCTTCACCTTTACATAGTAACAATATACTTCTGCAAAGTGATTCATATATTATAAAGTCTGTGAGGGAATCTTAGGGAAAGATATTTTTAAATATACTTTTCTAAAAATAACCTTTTATCTTGAAATAATTTCAGTAATAACAGAAGAAGAGTTGCAATTTTTTCCTACTTATCCTGAGCCATATTTCCTGACTAGAGTTTCAGCATATTTACTTTTCTCTTGCATTTTTTTTCCTGAATCATCTGAAAATAAGACACAGACATGATACACCTTTTTACTAGCTACCTAAGTATTCCCTAACAAGGACATTCTCTCNAATAAACCATCCTCCTTATAATAGTAAACCTGCTTATCTGCTTATGTTAAGAGTAACCACTTGGCTTTCTTATCTTTTGTTTGTTTATTTGTTTTGCTTATTTTTTTGAGAGTAGGTTTCTCTATTTAACCCTAGCTTGTCCTGGAACTTACTTTGTATACCAGGCTATCTTTGAACTCAGACATCTACCTGGCT